>NC_048308.1:17893306-18180842 GCF_013100865.1 Trachemys scripta elegans | reverse complement strand
GCTTTGGGCAGCCCCCATGCCTCCGGACCCTGAGCCGCCAGCCGGGCACTTCCCCTCCCGGGCTCCGGGGGCGCAGGGTCCAGAGGCATGGGGGCTGCCCAAAGCCGGTAGCGCTCGGGCAGCTCGGCTCTTAAACAGAGCCGAAGAGTCAGGGGAGGAGCACAGCAGCCAGAGCCCGGGAGGGAAAGTGCCCGGCCAGGGGCGCAGGGTCTGGACGCATGGGGGCTGCCTGAAGCCCGAGAGATATCAGCTTCATGATTTGCCAGGCAGCCTCCAGACCCTGCGCCCCCAGCTGGGCGCTTCCCCTTCTGGGCTCCAGCTGCGCTGGGGAAGCGCCGGCTGGGGGCGCAGGGTCTGGGGGCTGCCCGGCAAACCGTGAAGCCGGTAGCGCTCAGGCAGCCCTTTTCGTGTGGCTGGGAGGGAGGAGGGGGAGTTAGGGCGGGGACTTTGGGGAAGGGGTGGGGAATGGGCGTAGTTGGGGTGGGGAAGGGGGTGGGGAAAGGGGCAGGGCCAGGGCCCCGTGGAGTGTCCTCTTTTTTTATTTTTTAAATATGGTAACCCTACTCATTGTACTAAGAATTGTACAAACTCAGAGTAAGTGTCCCTGCTCCAGAGAGCTTGCAATGTAAATACATGATTGGCTCTCATTTGAGGGGTGTTCACTGAGAATCTTTACAGATGTAGATGCATGAGAAACCCAAGATGGAAGTTCTTCGAGATAGCCTACATCAACCACCACACATACAAGTTAAGTGCATAATCTTAATTTGAATCCTTCCCAGATAAAATATATATGCAAGTAGTGCAGCATATTTCCATTGATTCTGAATCAGTGATTTCTTTCTAAAATGGGAATATGATATGCAGAATATTTCTAATTTTATATAGCAGAGCTGATGTCCATGTCTAGAGTATGCCTATCCAAACTACTTAAAAATAAAAGCTTATTACTGTCTTCATAGATCAGTTCAAAGTAATAACTTTTAGTACAGCTCAACTGCTTAGCTTACTTTGGTACATTCTGATGCAGTTTGTTCTAAACAAGTCATGTCCACTATTCTAATATGACATGAAGCCTGATAGAAAAATCTATGATCGATTATAGGAGCAGGACAAAGAGATATGAGAAGAAAGCAATGCAGAAGAACAGATATCCATCACTGTTTAGCAATGAGACTAAAGAAGGAAGCTAGTCATATTATAGAATTTGAAGTTAATGTAGCACATCTTTTTGCTATGTGTAGGTAAACACTCTATGCACTAGACAGTTTGTCTTACAGACAGACTGATTTGGTATGAAAAGTGGATTCTGAAGTGTGGGTTTTGTTGGAAGTGAACAAAATAAACTATTGTTTTGTTAACTTGAAAATAACTTATCATGTAATAAAGAATACTTTCCAGCTGTTTGACTGTTGCTTACTAAAATTATTTTAAGCTCTTAAAACATTTGATAGTTTACAACTTAAAAATAGCAGAATACTAAATACGGATGAGGAAATACCAAAATATATTGATTAGAATGAAATACCAAAGCAAGTCTACTGGCTTTTTAATGTCAAATTAAACTGGTTTTTGTTCTTGGTTGGAAATTCATATTTCAAAAGAAATTAATAATTGAAGGTCAAATTTTGGTATCCGTGATACCAGTGGGTGTTTTGCTATCAGCCTCAGTGGAACTAAGTTCTAGCCTTTGAGCTTAATCCATTCCATCTAATCACGTATATCTGTCTGCCTTTCTCTATAAAATGTTATCTATATAGCCAGGAGATAAATTGCATTGGGCATGCACTTTTGGCTAGATCACCTGCACTCTAACCACAAATCCATGGAGATTTAGTCTAACTTTCTAAATCCTTTGAAACAGCTTCCACAAGCTGCTATATATTTTTTTCCTTTAAGAAAACACACTCAACCTATTAGAGAAACATTTTCGTCTCCTCCCAAATTATAGGATGGACAATACTAAATCCTTTATTAGATGAAGATATGATTTTGCAGTAAAATCATATAAAAAGTGTAATAATATATATGTGCAGTACTCAGCCATTATGAGCAAGATGGGCCCGTGGCCTGATCCTGGCTCCAGCTCCATTTCTGTGCATATGGGCAGAGGGGGAAAATGGGCAGAGTCAAAGTTTGTTTTGTCCCCTGTTGCATAAGGAGAAGTAGGCTGCTACTCATATAGACGTCTCAGCAGAGGGGAACTGGGGGTGGGGTGTCCTGCTCAGCAGAAGGCAGATGTTGGGGAGCCAGTTGTGGTTCCCTGATCCCATGGATTAGTCTATGCCAGCCCCAGATGCAGCATTAGTCTGAGCATTCCAGAAGCTGCTCTAAAATACACCACTAGCAAATAACCCTTTGGAACTGAATGCCAGTGGAGGATCAGTGTTATTTAACAGAACTTTGCCATGTCCTTTCCTCAGGGCAGTACAAATAGGCTGTAGCATAATTGTAAATCTGGCCTCAAGGCTATCGAGTAGATATAGAGACTTGTGCTTATGCCCTAATTTCTAGATATTTTGTAAAACCCCAGCTCTGCCATGTCAGGCTGTGACCTCATTAGCTTTGCCAATCTAAGCAAGGACAAGATCTACTGAGTGCATTGTGTGAGCTTTCTGGACTACTGCTGCACACTGTACACGTTTTCAGAGAACTATCCATGATGACTCCAAGATTTCCTTCTTGAGGGTAACAGCTAATGTAGACCCCATCATTTCGTATGGATCATTGGGATGATATTTTCCAATGTGCGTTACGTTGCACTTATCAGCAGTGAATTTCATCTAACATTTTTGATGGGCCTGGTCACCTAATTTTATGAGGTGCCTTTTAACTCTTTCCTGTCTGCTTTGGACACATCTGCAAACTTTGCCACCTAACCATTCACCCCCTATTCCAGATCATGTTATTGAATAGCACTGGTCACAGTACAGATCCTTGGGGGACCCCACCATTTACTTTTCTCCACTATGAAAACTGACCTACCCTCTCTTTCCTATCTTTTAATCAATTACTGATCCATGAGCGGACCTTAAAATAATAAAATATATTTGGAGATATACCTATCTCCTAGAACTGGAAGGGACCTTGGAAGGTCATCAAGTCCAGCCCCCTGCCTTCACTAGCAGGACCAAGTACTGATTTTTGCCCCAGATCCCCAAGTGGCCCCCTCAAGGATTGAATTCACAACTCTGGGTTTAGTAAACCAATGCTCAAACCACTGAGCTATCCCTCCCCCTACCATCTTATCCCATCATCTTCCCTCTTATCCCATGACAACTTACTTTGCTTAAGAGCTTTCAGTGAAGGACCTTGTCAAAGGCTTTCTGAAAGTCCAAATATGCTATATTAACTGGCTCATGATTGTCGTCACCCCTAAATAGATGGGTCAGGCATAAGAAGAGGTGTTAGTTCCAGTGTCCTGGCAAAATTCCAATTTGAGTAATTACATTCTGTTTCTCTAAATTTCCTCTCTTTCAGCTGCTTACAGAATTCTCCACTTCCTGCCATAAATTGTTATGTAATGGTGCTGTGAGCAATTAAACAGCTGCTAAATTTTACCCGAGAGGTTGCTGCACCTCGGTGGTAGAGGAAGTGATTTTTTTTTTTTTTGCATCTAAAGATTTTAAAGCACTTTGGAACATTGAGATGCAAGATGCTATATACATGAAACATGATTATTTACTATTATGTTATGTAGCCCATCCAGACACATGTTGTACTTTAAAGACTGAATACGTACTGTAGGTATGGGCTGAAATCCTAGCCTTATTGAAGTCAGGGGGAGTTCCCCACTAATTTCAGTGGGGACAGTATTTCATCCTATAATATTCTAAGCATAACTGTCAATCTATCTAGTGAACACATGGTTCTCCTGAAATATGTTAGATGCACTCAAATTGAAGTAATTTATTATGAAGTTAAATAAGGGCAGATTTGGACCCAATGTGTACTTTGGGCCATCAATAATATTTATACTTCATAACTCCTTGGTAACTTTATTTTGATACTTGTCACCTTTATAGAGTTTTGCATGCTCAAAGCATTGTATATACATAAAGGTGACTGCAGCTCAGCCAGGATTTCACCCTTTAATTATTAGTCCTTTGCAACGCATGCAGGTAAACATTATTATCCCATTTTACAGATAGAAACAGAAGCACAGAGTTTGTCTAAGGCCTCATGGCATAGCTGAGTATGATCATTCGCCTGGTCATGCTACAACCCTCTTCTTGCTTTAGTTTTAATGCTAACAAAAGTTTTAGAAACAATATTGGCCAATTGCTTGTCAACGTTCATGTTTTCCAGTAGAATCAATTAGGTTGTATTTTTTCCTTTTGTATTTCTAATTTAACTACTAGGTTTCTTCTTCTAAAACTTAAATGTGAGTGAACCAAATCTCTCAAACAAACACAAACACCCCCTACCTCGTGGGCTGAGACCTTGAAAGCCGTGGTTCAGCTTGTTGCAGATTTTTACGGTTCAGTCATAACTCCCTGAAAAACAGGGCTTTAAAACGGAAGTGCTGACAAAACTTTAAACTACAGCAGTGCAAATGGCGCTGCAATAATTTATAATCTACAGGCAGCTCTTGGGTTTATTATCACTATGACAAATGCACTGTCATTGTTAATAGGATATTTCCCAGCAAGGACTTCTTGTTATGCAAGCCAGGTTCAGTATGTCATGCAGCATGATAGCAATAAAGTCTACAAGAATTTGTAATGAACTTCAATTACTAATAGATTATGGTTAATGGGAAATATGTGCAGTAAAGATATGGGTTTTTATATGCGCCTTCTGGTACTCTACTAGGCTATGATTTATGATACAATTTATGTTAACATTCTCCAGTATGAAAAAAGCCTAAATTGGTGGAAAGCTGCTTCATCCATAACAAATATTTAAGATAATTTTGCACATCATGTAAATGAAGATATAAAATTAGATATTAATCCTTTTCATTTTAGCATTTGTATTTTTATTAATATGAAGATGTTGCCCTACTGTGTAATGACATTAAATATCCCATCATGAGCTGCAAGCATGAATTACGTGGACATGGTGAAAATGACGCTAGCATCTGAGATGTAAACGCAATTGTTCAAATTGCTGTTGTAATTAACCAGCACGATAAATTATACATAAAAATATTATAAAGTGACAGACTTGAGGCTGCTCAGACAAATGGATTTGGCATTGAACCGAGCCAGTTTATGAGAACCGGGGCCCTTTTAAGTAGGGGTAGTGGTTTGGAGGCCAAATACAGCAGGAAGGAAGGGTATTTTGGAACCAGCCTTTTTGCTCTCTGTGGCTATGCTCTTTCCCCATGTCTTGCATCACTCCAACAATCGGGTCCTCACAAGTTCCTTTTCATCTCCTTCCACCTAGTAACACTCTTCCTATAAACAAAGCCTCTTGCAGGAGCCATTTCTAGGAATGATCACATCACACAGCACAAGAGCCATGAGCCCACAGTTATTTGCAGGTGAGGCAGAAAGCTGGAAGTTTTGTCAATATTCTGACAAAAGTCCCACTAACTCTCCCACTTCCTGTGATAAACCCCATGCACCCTAAGTGCATGTGCTCATAAAGTAGAGAAATGAGGGGAGATCTACCCATCTAGCCAAAATGCTTCATCATAGGCACAGCCAATGAGAGAAGCAATGCCAATTGCTAAACAGACATATCAAGCTGCATTTGGCTGGAAATGTTTGTTTTTAGTTTCTGAAAAATATACTTGGCCAAATAGAAGACACAAACTTCCATTCCCATTTAAGTACATCTTTACCTTGATATAACGCTGTCCTCAGGAGCCAAAAAAATCTTACCGCGTTATAGGTGAAACCGCGTTATATCAAACTTGCTTTGATCCACCAGAGTGCGCAGCCCCGCCCCCCCCGGAGCATTGCTTTACCGGGTTATATCCGAATTCGTGTTATATCGGGGTAGAGGTGTATATAGATAATACAACACTGTGGGTCTGTGTCCCCTTTGATTTACACAAGTTTTGCACGGGTGTAGCTACATTGACTTAATTGGACTTGCTCATGATTTGTGTGCATTAGAAAAGGATCAGGCCCCTACTGTTCAACCTGTTTAAGCCAAAGTGGGAGTGTGGGCAGAAGACAGTGCAGAAGGGTCTTCCTCTGCAAAGCTATTCTGGGAAAAAATACTTGCCCTTTGGTTCAATCTGTTCTATTCCTAAGGCAAACAATTATATGTGGCAGAGAAAGGGACTCAGCTAAGCTAACATTTCATAAATCTCAACGGGGGGGGGGGGAGTCTTCTTGTGAATTATAAAATAGTACTATCCTGCTGCCAGTTAATGGCCCCACTTACCTGTCATTAGGCAAAAATGGAATGTCCTTTGAGAGGCATGAAAAATCTCTTACAACTTCAGTGAACCAGCAAGCCCCAAACTAGGTTCCTTTCTCCTTGCTTCCTTCCTGGAAATAGAAGTGCCCAATTTAAAGTTGAGTAGTGTATCCCCTTTAACACTCAACTGGTCTAATTCTCACTTGTCCCTGTTAACAGAGGTGGCTGGCAATATAGACTGAAGTTTAGGAATTTGATATATTCTCTATTAAAAAACTGAGATCTCGTGAAACACAAATGGAACATGCCAGAATTCCCTGTATTCCTCTGTTTACAAGGAGTTTTCTTACTCAGCCTGAGCTCCAAGGGGCCAGCACTAGAGTCCTTTCTTTTTGATCAAATTCTGTTTTTAAGTAGGAAGCACAGAAAGCTGGTAAGATTGTACAAAACAAACTTCTTCCTTGCCTGTTAAGGAAAAGAGAGTTGGCACACATCCTCTTGAACTGGAGGCAGGGGTGCCGGAACTGGGGAGGCCAGGGGGGCCATGCCCCCCACTTTTTACCAGCTGTAAGGGCAAGTGGCAGGGGAGGGGGCAGAGAGGAACAAGCAGGGGTTGGGGCCTCCAGGGGAAAGGTGTGGCACAGAAGTGGTGCCATGAGTGGGGGAAGAGACTGTGTGGGAATGGGGCCATAGTTTGGGCACCTGTGCGCCCCCCCCCACACACACACTTTTAGGGTGCTTCTGCTGCTCCTGGCTAGAGGAATGGGATTCCATAGTGTCCTTCACAGGGATTTGTTCTCTTTCAACAAATGTGTCAGAGAATCATAGAATCATAGAACTAGATGGGAACTTGAGAGATCATCTTGTCCAGTCCCCTGTACTCATGGCAGGACTAAGTATTATCTAGACCATCTCTGACAGGTGTTTGTCTAGTCTACTCTTAAAAGTCACCAGTGATGGAGATTCCACAACCTCCCTAGGCAATTTATTCCAGTGCTTAACCACCCTGACAGTTAGGAAGTTTTTCCTAATGTCCAACCTAAACCTCCCTTGCTGCAATTTAAGCTCATTGCTTCTTGTCCTATCCTCAGAAGTTAGAAAAAGCAATTTTTCTCCCTCCTCCTTGTAACAACCTTTTATATACTTGAAAACTGTTACCATGTCCCCCTCAGTCTTCTTTTCTCTAGACTAAACAAGCCCAGTTTTTTCAATCTTCCCTCATAGGCCATGTTTTCTCGACCTTTAATCATTTTTGTTGCTCTTCTCTGGACTTTCTCCAGAGAAGAGCAGAATTTGTTCACATCTTTCCTGAAATGTGGTGCCCAGAACTGGACACCATACTCCAGGTGAGGCCTAATAAGCATGGAGTAGAGTGGAAGCATTACTTCTTGTGTCTTGCTTACAACACTCCTGCCAATACATCCCAGAATGTTTGCTTTTTTTTTTGGCAACAGTGTTACACTGTTGACTCATATTTAGCTTGTGATCCACTATGACCCCCCAGATCCCTTTCTGCAGTACTCCTTCCTAGGTAGTTATTTCCCATTTTGTATGTGTATAACTGACTGTTCCTCTCTAAGTGGAGTACATTGTATTTGTCCTTATTGAATGTCATGCTGTATACTTCAGACCATTTCTCCAGTTTGTCCAGATCATTTTGAATTTCAATCCTATCCTCCAAAGCACTTGCAACTCCTACCAGTTTGGTATTGTCCACAAACTTTATAAGTGTATTCTCTATGCCATTATCTAAATCAATGATTAGATATTCAACAGAATCGGACCCAGAACTGGTCCCTGCGGGACCCCACTCAATAAGTCCTTTCAACTTGACTGTGAACCACTGATAACTATGCTCTGGGTTTTCTGACCAGTTATGTGCTCACCTTATAGTAGCTCCATCTAGGTTGTATTTCCTAAGTCATTTGTTTATGAGAAGATCATGCCAGACAGTATCAAAAGCCTCACTAAAGTCAAGTTATACCACATCTACTGCTTCCCCCTATCCACAAGGCTTGTTACCCTCAATGGTGCCAACATTGCTTAGAATGGACATTCCAGATGCTGGAAACACTACAATCAGCTGACTTGTCCAAAATTAACTCCTGATTGGCTCTTTATTGCCTCAAAAACATCACTAGATTTTTGGTACCCAGAAGTTCATTTCTTAGGACACTTCAACCTTGCATTTGATAGATAGGCTGAAGTTGGCTGCTCGGTCAATTGTAAGAGATGGGAAAACCTTAACTCTCCCACCATGCTGGAATACACTCAACTGGCTTGGAACCTTTTTCCTCTGTATAAAGCTGTACTGACAGATCAGTTTACAGATAAAATAACTTCCAAAATAACCGTAGCAAAAAACAACAACAACAAAAAACAGGAAAAGGCCATTTTCTGCAAGAAGGGCAATGAAAATGTTTAGGGGAATGGAACAGTTCCTCTATGAGGAAAGATTAAAAAGATGGACTATTCAGCTTAAAAAAGAAATGACTAAGGAGGACTTTGAAAGAAGTTATAAAATCAAGTATGGTGTGGAGAAAGTGACTACGGAATTGTTAGTTACTCCTTCACATAACCCAAAAACTAGAGGTAACCTGATTAAATTAATAGGCAGCAGGTTTAAAAGAAACAAAAGGAAGTATTTCTTCACACAACACAGTCAACTTGTGGAACTCATTGCCATAGGCCGTTGTGAAAGCCAAAAGTATAACTGGGTTCATAAAAGATTTAGATAAGTTCATGGAGGATGAGTCCATCAGTGACTATTGGTCAAAATTATCAGGGATGCAACCCCATACTCCAGGTGTCCCTAAACCTCCAAGTGCCAGAAGCATCTTGCACTGGCCACTGTCTAGTGTACTAGATGGACCATTGGTCTGATCATTCTTATGTTCCATCTAGTCATAACAGTTTTGTTATATATGAATGTATTTCTGTAAATTTCCAGGGATCTATCATCTCTGGTAGGGATGAATTGGCACAGCTTCCAGAGAGGGTGCTCTTGATGTGTTATAAAACCATTCCCACCCCTCCCTTTGATTTGGTGGCAACATTACAACAAGTGTTTCCCAAGAGTTCCAGCTACTGTATCACTGAAGGGGACAAACCACCCATAACAGATGACAACTGGCTGAAATCTTGCACCTGTTGTAATTAGAGATGCATACAGCATTGTGTCTGAAGGGGAGATTTCCTTCGCTCCCCTTTTAGAATTGTCATAGTATTACAGGTCTGCTAACATGAAACTGCACATGCTGCTGTATAAAAGTGGTAGTTTCTGTTCAGTGCAGCAACTGTGAAATATAGTAGGTACATTATAAAGTACACTGGGATTAATATTTGATCCCTAGATGTAGATATGTAAAACAAGTCACACCAACATGACTGTAAATTGCTATTAATGCCTGGTACACTTCCTACTAAATCACCCATCACCTCAAATATTTAATACATCGATATTGAATTGGCTGTATATACAAAATTAAAGATCCCATCTTGCAGCTAAAGCATTATCTACAGTAAACCATTTCAATATTGAATCAAGTTCACCTGCTTCACTGAATGAACTGAGTATTCAAGCTATTAAATTCACTCATGCAGCTATATTGTATTCCACTAAGCACTGTACCTTGTATATAGCATAATAGCTCCTAAAACCATAAAATCATTTATCAAAACAAATTAATCAGCTACTGAAGTGAAGACAGTGAAGTTCAGGGAAGGGATTTAGGATAAAATCACTTCACCAGCATTGAGAAGCATGAAAAAAGTCCTCCAAAGTATGTCTACACTACAGCTGGGAGTGTGCTTGAGCTAGCATATGAAAATAGCTTTGTAGCTGGAGGTAGGTCGGGCAGTAGCTTGGCCTAGGCACCCAAATACAAACCTGCCCAGAACCCCCCAGATACATACTCAGCCCCTGTGCCCGGGCTACCCCCAGCTATGTGGCTATTTTTAGCCTGCTAGCTAGAGCAGAGCTAGTGCATGTTTGACTACCTGAGCTGGGACTCATTTTCTTAGCTGCAGTGTAGATGTACCCTGAGTCAGAAATGGGTCAATGTCTTTAGATAACTTCAAAAAAAGATCCTTCTTGCCGAATAGCTTATATTATAGATCAGTGGTTTTCAAACTGGTCGCAGAATGTAAGGCACTGGGTCGCGGCGGCTCTGGTCAGCACCGCTGATCGGGCCGTTAAAAGTCCCTGCTCGGCTAAAGCAGGCTAGTTCCTACCTGTTCTGTCACTGCACTGTGCCACGGAAGCAGCCAGCAGCAGGTCCGGCTCCTAGGCGGGGAGGCCACAGGGCTCCGTGCTCTGCCCGCGCCCCAGCATCGGCTCCGCACTCCGGAGCTGGGGGGGCGGGGTGGTGGTGGTGCCTGTGGGCGAGAGCCGCATGGAGCTGCTTGCGTACCTCTGCCTAGGAGCTGGACCTGTTGGCCGCTTCTGGGGCACAGCGTGGTCCACGGTGCCAGGCAGGCAGGACAGGCAGGAAGCTTGCCTTAGCACCCCTGCTGCACCTATCCCCTACCCCAGCCCTGAGCCTCCCCCAAACCCGGAGCCCCCTCCTGCACCACAAAGCCCTCATCCCTGTCCCCAGTCCAGAGCCCTGACCCCCTCTTGCACCCCAACCCCCTGCCCCAGCCCTGAGCCCCTCCCACACCCCACGGGCTTCAACAATTATCTTCAACTGGGTCACCAGGAAAAAAGTTTGAAAACCACTGACACTGGGCCAGCTCCAGCCCTGGTGTAACTCTGTTGAAAACAAGAAGAACCCCACTGATGCCGTTTCTGTTTCATCCTTTAAGTTTTATGTTTACATCTTGTACATTATGGAGGCCACCAGACACATGTAGCCCTTGTTACACAAGAGTGAAGAGAAATAAGGGGAAATACATATTTCTCTAACTGAAAATACAAACATGAGACAACATTTTGGTTTAAAAGATCAGCAGCAACTCATGCCTACTAAGGATTTGCATACTACCTTGTTCTCTAATCCAGTGCTGCAGAGATCTGGGCATCTGATGTGAAGAGCCAATATATTCTGCATGCATGGAAGTTATGATCACCATTGCCCAGGGAGCCTGTTCATTTTGAGAAATGGTCTATGAGAGCTATAGCTTTATCTCTCCAGAATCAGCTGTGTATATGAATCTGATTCATGGGGAAGGGAAGCCGTAGGTGAAATAAAATACATTTGGAAATACGTGAACAGGGGAACAGTGCTTTGAGATGGTGTTGATTAGTAGGGCAGCAGATGCATGCAATTAATGCCTACAGAAGATAACCAGAAGTATGTTGTTTTGAAGGCAGTGTTGCAACAACTTCAAAACCACATCAGTAGCAGAGGAACCAATCCAAGGATCGGTAGTTATGGGGGAAGAGTTTTGTAAGCGAGGTTGACTTGTACCAGAGATTTCCAAACATACTTCATTTAAAAAACTATTTGGCTGGATAGCATATTTAAATTATAATGATATCCATTCAAGGTCAGTATTACTCCTTACCCATCCATCAGAAGTGCATTGTTTTGTATTTGCTGGGCTTTGATTAATGGTGCTAGTTATATGTATTCTGATTATAGAACTGCCATATAAGAAAGTATAACTTGCTGAATAGCAAGTTATGTATTAATATATTTTTGAAGAATTAGTAATGTATTAACGTGCATTTGTTACACCTATTAATATTAATTTCCTAACTGTTTATAAACTCTCTCAGACATACCTTAGTAAACTTAATTGATAGAGTATGAAACACAGACAGACATTTAAGTGGTTAACTGTTTGTATATGATCATTTGTTTTTGGACTGAGAAATCCAGTAGATCTTAATCATGGCTCAATCACTATTGCACTCAAGTTGTTGTTAAAAAAAACCTTTCCATCTTTCTCTTCACTGCATTCAGGCTTTTTAAGTTCTTCCATTATTTCATTTTTTAGGTCTAGACTAGAGGTTTTACTAAAATCGCAGGTTTCTGTCAAAAAATCCATCAGCAGCTCCCCCTC
Source organism: Trachemys scripta elegans (assembly GCF_013100865.1). Lineage (NCBI taxonomy): Eukaryota > Metazoa > Chordata > Testudines > Emydidae > Trachemys > Trachemys scripta. The sequence goes on along the minus strand of NC_048308.1, from coordinate 18,168,515 downwards.
TTTGTTCCCTTTGATAAAACAATTAGTTATGTCCATAGTGGATGGAAGCTCATAGACCTGATGCTTCAGCCCTATTGTATTGAGTTGCTCTTTGATGTCAGCAGACGAAACATATAAGCAAAGATCGTTCAGAGGTAAGCGAGGTCCATATTTCTTCCACAGCCTGGCCCAGCCACTGGTTCCTGCCAGATTAAAATCATATTAAAAATAAGAGTGTATTTAAACAAAGTTTCAGATGTATTATTTTAAGCATTATGGCCCCAATTCTGAGCTGAACCTTTCAGGAGGCACAGCCCAGGAGACACAGCCCATGACATGGGAGCACAGAGGCTATATGCAAAATAATTGCTACACTAAATGGGTAAGACCCCTGAGTGTAGATGGGCCTGCACACAGTGGAACCAATGCAGTCTGGTGTGGCAGCAAAAGGGCAAGATCCACAGAATCTGCATAGGAGGTCCACATACCCCGCCTCTGCTTCCCTTGTACCAATGCCCAGTGGGGTTTGGAGGAAGGGATAGGATGGATTCAGCCACTGAATCCCCACTCATAAGACAGCTTCTGCAGCATTGGTAGCTTCAGGGAGGATTCCGTTACAAACCCAGCCCTTCATTCTTTGGCGGCAATTCGGCGGCAGGTCCTTCCCTCCGAGAGGGACTGAGGGACTCGCCGCCGAATTGCCGCCGAAGAGTCAGACATGCCACCCCTTTCCGTTGGCCGCCCCAAGCACCTGCTTCCTGAGCTGGTGCCTGGAGCCGGCCCTGCACCCCTTAACCTGGGAGCCCCCTTATGCACAGTTCATTAAAGGCCTGATCCTGTTGCTACTGCTGTCAATGACAAAACAACCACTGATGCAGGACTGGGCCCTTACCCGGGCTATATAGAAGCCTTGACCCTGAAAGAATACAGGGATTATTCAGCAGTTTAACGGTTTTAAGTTTAAGGCTTGTTAAATGATAAAACAAAACACTTAGTTATATCTAATATTTATATAGGGTTAGGCTGTGCAAGTTGCCTAGAGCCCAGAGTAAAGGATGGTGCAGAGACGCATCACTTAAGGCTAGGGCAAAATTCTACCTCAAAGCTGTTTAGGGTACAGGTGAGTATGTCTGCTGCTACATCCTGTCAGTCCCATTACACGAGGACATTCTTGAGTAGATTCCTCCCTCTCTGCACCTCTGGAGAGCAATCAGGGCCTGCTATTTTGACTGGCTCTTATTCAGGCTGTACAAGGCAGCAGGGCTGGCTCCAGGTTTTTCATGCCCCAAGCAAAAAAAAAACAAAAAAAAAAGCCAGAGTGCCGCTGCCGAAGCAAAAAACAAAAACCTGGAATGCTGCCCCTTGAAAAGTGCCGCCCCAAGCATATGCTTGGAATGCTGGTGCCTAGAGCCGGCCCTGCAAGGCAGCAGGGGTGGGTAGGAGAGGAGGGATGAGAATGCTCCTATAGCCTTCCCCAATCCTGCACGTGCATCTAAGGACCAGCCACAATCTGGCCCATAGTGATCACACGTTTGTACATACATACGTTTTCACCGCAGAGACATACTTTGAATTAGTAAGGTACCGAGACAGTGGACATTAGAAAAAGAACAGTCAGGGAAGCTGATGACAATGCAGGATTGATTTCTTTACTCTCTCTAATCTCAGTTCCATGATTCAGCATTTCCAGTGTAAATCATTTATAAAAAGGATGACACCACCCTGATTGGGTGGGCTGGAAATAAATCCAGGCCTAATTGAGGCCCTGCTGAGAGACAGGACTCTAAATTCCCTTAACTAATAAACCATTCTCCAAAACTGGCTTTATCTGTAAACAGGTACCTACAGTATAATAAATACTTCAGTGGTTTAGAGGAGACTCTGATGATATTTTTTTTTCACCTGGTTGAAAATGAATGCAGAGCACTAATTGGAGAAAAGTTGCTGGTGTCAGTGTTCAGTTACTTGGTGCCATTTCTGAGCGGAGCAATTATATACTACTTGAGTGAAGCATCATTATAATAGCTCTCTGTAGGCGCAACATATGGCACTACTTTTGTTTTCAAGATGATGTTAACTGAATGGGGTTTTTTTTTTGATTTGTGATTATAAACACTACAACTTAACTCTTGTAGCTGTCCTGGCCTCTCGAAAGGTACAGAGTGAGTCGGAGGGACTGAAACCGTCATAGAGAGACCATGTATCCTTATCAATTCTTCTCTTTTTAGTCCCAGGTTGTTTTTCTGTTTGTTTGTTTGTTTTGTTTGTTTGAGGGAGCTATATTTTGAAACTGCTTTTGCCTGTTTATTTTCTTGTAGTTTTCCCATCTCACCTTTCTCTTCCTGTTTCATTCTCTCTGTAGCTCTTCTCCTTCCCTTCTTTTTTCCTCTTCCCTTAGTTTTATTTATTTTTTTATTCTCTGCTATTCTAAGCTGCTTCTGATTCAGTTTTCCTTTCCCTTGTTGGTTCCATTGCTTTCTGCTCTTCTCTATTCCATTATCTTCCTCCTTTCCTTGTCACCAGTCCACCTCTCTCCAGGTTAAAGGCCACTCTAGGTCAGAAATCCTACACTCAAGACTCTTGTTCTGACTCGGGTGGGAGGGCTGGCCTATCAAAACTTGTGAGACTTCTGGACACAGCAATCATGACTGTTCACATATGTTTTCTAATAGCCTTACTTGTAGATGTAGATTGACTCATGCAATCGTGAATTATGAGTTGCATTTTCAGAGATAAGTACAATAAGGAATAATACCATGCAAAAACTGTAACGCTGGGTGAGGACTGCAAATATTTTATGCATTAGTTCAAATTTGTAAAAATTCCTTTTGACTGTGTTCATGCCCTTTTTTGTAAAAAGCAACAGAGGGTCCTGTGTTTTTTGTGTTTGCCTTCCATGAATATTCCAGTGAATACATTTACTGGTAGCTTGAAGGGAGTCAAGTGAATATCCCAAAACATTCATGGACAAGAAATTTCAAATTCAGATTTCCGGGTATTTGTGCCAGGAACCTGATTTTAAGAGTTATGCTGATGCAATCACGGAACTGAAACATGTCACCTGTGTGTCTAATGTAAACGATTGTAATTTTAAATATGGAATACTTGCACTGAACAGCTTGCTAACAAGCTACCAGCCAAAAATGATTCAAAAACAATTTTGAATAGTACCTTTATGAATTGCCTGCAAAAAGCACAATTTTCTCAAACACAAAAAGGGGTGAACTTCATTATTTAAAATATACATTACAAATTTCCCCAAATCTAATAAAAACAAAACTTTAAGCACTGAGGCCCAGTTCCTCAAAGGTATTTAGCTGCCTAAGGGCCTTGCCAAGACAATCATAGGTGAACGTTTACATATCCTAGCAACGATTACATGTTACTGTATCCTAGCGTCAGAAAATCCCATATAACTGTATGAGAAATTTCCCAGGAGGTTATGTTAGACTCCAGTCATGGTAATGCTAATAAATCCATAGTCATCTGATGTCACAGTACTGTAGAATCCTAACTTATTGTTTTTCTATTTTGCTACTGAATCGATTATACAGTATCTCAATCAGATGTGAAACAGCCAATCTAATTCTGCAGATGAGATTTTCCACAAAATGATGATATTAAGGAAATGGGCAGTTAAAGGGGAAAATGGACCATATGTCCACCAACACCTGTTGTATGGCACAACAGGGCACCATTGCTGCTGTTTGCTTAATGCCACGTGTCTAAAAGAGTTACAAGTCTTTGTGCCTGATCCTGTAACCTTTAATGCATGAATAGCTTCACTGATATTAATGGCACTACTTACTTGAGTAAGAGTGTCAGGATCAAGCCTGTTTGGTTCACTGTCTGTCTATTATGAGTTTATCACTGTCCTTGTTGTTTTTATAGCAGTATTTTTGAATGTATTGCAAAGAGAGACATTGTGTGTGGTCAGGGAGCAATTTTTTTTACAAACGAAGTTGCCAAGATTCTGACGTGAATTTCACAAAGTTCTGTTTTTATTTTGTGGACTTTGAGGCATACAGTCTACTGTATATAAAACACACACACACACACCATATAATACATGTCTAGTTCGCTGGTAGTTCACTAAGCTAGGAGCTTAAGCTCTATAGTACAGGAATTAAGTTAATGGAGAACTGGCCTATGACGAATTCAGATGTGTGCACACATGAACACATACAGTTCTCATAGGTGCACATTCAGATCTGCACTGTGTGGAAAGAACTCACTTAAGATCACCTACCTGATACGACAATAATAAGGAGCTTAGCCTTAGCTTCCAGCAGACCGTGAAAGTATTTAATAGTAGCAGGGATATCTTTCACATAGTAGAGCATCTGGAAATGAAAAGAAATACTGTAAAATAAATACTCCAAGCCTGACAGGTTCCTTGGAGATTGATGGCAAATGCAGAGGCGTGGGCAGCGTCTGTCTGTGTGTAGCCAGAAAGCAGGCAGAAAATGAGCAGATAGTGGGAGCAGCAGTGGGAGGTATCCCTGAGAGGCTACAGCTACACTAGAGAGCTCACAGAGTTGCAGATGCACCAATGCAGCTACACCTCTGTAAGTTCTCTAACGTAGCTGCTCAAAGCTGACTGGGCGACAGCTCTCTCAGCTTAATTACTCCAGCCCCCATGAGCAGCAATAGCTATGTCGGGAGGAGAAGCTTTCAGCAACTCCTGCTCTTGTTGAACAAAGATGAAAAAATAAGGGATGTCCCTTGTAATAAGGGACTGTTGGCAACCCTAAGAGTCAGCTACTAAATAACATAAGTGGATTTACTATTAGCCCTGAGTAAGAGGCATCAAGTAGTTGCCCAGAGCCACAATTTGGTCCCTGGTTCCCCCTTTGCTCCAGTAAGTAAGTAAGCTGGAGCACCTATTGACCTGGAGCAGATAACTTCCTTCTCTGCACCAGCTCAGCTCTGTGGACTGACGCGCTGTGGGGGAGGGCAATGCATAAGCTCCGCCCACTTCCCATCCATCTGCATGAGAGGAGGCGGCTGCTCACACTTGGCAGCGACATGGGTACCCTGCACAGAGGAGTGAGGGGGTGTCTTATGCCCCCTTACACCTTGCCTGGGTGTGTTGGGCAAGTGACGGTCTTGCCCTAAGTTTTTTGTCCAGGTTTGCATTGGATACCTTTTAAAAAAAAGAAACCTAGAACTTTTTTGTAATTGCTGAAAGTTTTACTCATGATGCCATTTCTAGCCAATAAAAATAGGATGTGTCCAGAATAATGTAGGTTATGTACAATACACAGAGTGACATGATTACCACTCTAGGATTTCTGCTCACCTGGGACAGCTCCATCACAGAAGTGGAAAGTTTACTTTTTTTATGACCAGACTGTTAGCCCTCTCACCAATGGAGAAGCACTGACCACTTAAAGGGACTGCGTTTTCCTTCTCACTTGTCTAATTACCATGCCTAGAAAACCAAGAAGGTGCCAAAACACCTTGGATCCAATCCTGCTCCCATTGAAATCAGTAGTAAAACTCCACTTGACTGCAATAGAAGTAGTATGGATCAGGGACTCTATTTAAGAAAAGTTGTCCCTAGAATGAAACGACATGCAGTAGCTCACACTCCAGGGAAGTGGTGTTAAAGTTCTGTAATTTTCTGAATGACACCGCTAACCGAGCTGTGCGGCGATTTCAGCACAGAAGTGTTTAATTTAATGTTTGCTAACATTCTTCTCTGCCCCCTTCCTGAAATCCTTCTGGCAATGTCTGGTCCACAAACACATCTTTCTGTGATATCATTAATCATTCTGGGGCTTTGTCTTCACTGGGGCCTTGTCTTTACCTTTTTTACCTCAGGGTAACTAATACAGCTGAGCTATTCCAAGGCAAAACCACGGTGGAGACAAGGCACAGATAAGGTAGGTAAGGTCAAGCCCAGGTGGGGATATAGTGCTCACCTCACCTATTTTAACTGATGGTAAAACTACAGTGCCTTGTCTCCACTGTGTTTTTACCTTGGGTTAGCTCACCTGCATTAGTTACTCTGGGTGTGGGGGGGAATACACAGATTTTTAGCAGTGGAAACACTGTCTGTGATAACTTCAGTGACCCTAGAAGTACAAAGAGAATTTCACAGAGAGGGAAAACTTAAAAAAACATTAGTTAACATTGACATCTCTGCTGACTGCCACCTTAGCCTGGTTAATGAGGCTACTAAACCCTAAAGTTGCCTTGCTATACCTCAGTTTTCATTTTTGCTGCTCATTTGTAGGTTGAGTTTATTTCTTAATAATTCTTTACCTTTCTTCTCATCAAAGTGCATAATGAGGTCACTGACCTTAGGCATACTCTGTAGAGACGGACTTCAACAACATTTACTATGCATAGCTTTTACCTGAATCATGTGAATAAAGTCCCATTTCTTAAACACTTTTTTCTCATTCATTCGACTTTTGTATTCAGATGACGTCTCCTTATGCCAGGTAAACTTTATGTTCTCAAGGTTCGGTGTCTTAGCTACACGTTCTAAAATACAGAGAGGATGGTGTTTAGTCGATCCCATTTGCAAATGTGGAAACAATTTCCATTCAGAATTGTAATATAGCCAAAAGTTACATGTTGGCATCATTTGTAATGTAATAACAGAATATTAAAAATGAAGCCTATATGTTATAGTATGTGAACAAATAAAGGTAATACATAGTAAAGATCGGCCCAGTTCTGTGAGGGACTGACTGGTCAAGTCTTTGTGGGATGAAGTACAAATGGGATCTGATGCCTTTATCTTTGGCACTCTTTGCTGTAGAGACTTTTCAGTAGAAATGAGCAAAAATTTTTAATGTGTGTACAAAGACTGAATATTAGGAAGAGGGAAGTGTGTTTAGAGTGGGCTCACTGACTCAAGGGCCTGATTCACCACTGCACTCCCAGTTTTATGGCAGTGTAACTAGGTTGTTTCCAGTAGTTATATCAGCATAAAAACGGCAGCATCGCAGCAGGGCTTCCCGGGGAGGGGGCAAGTGGGGCAATTTGCCCCAGGCCCCTTAGGGGCCCCCCATGAGAATATAGTATTCTATAGTATTGCAACTTTTTTTATGGAAGGGGCCCCTGAAATTGCTTTGCCCCAGGCCCCCTGAATCCTCTGGGCAGCCCTGCATCACAGTGGTAAATTCAGCCTAAGATGTGCACCACTTGTTCAGAAGAACATGCTTTGTTAAAATCACTTGCACATTTTGATCTGGTACTGGTCTGCGCCCACGAGGAGCACGGCTGGCCACAGGCCCTGCTTCCAAAAGCGTACAATCTATACGTAGAAATCAGTTTGCCCATCACCAGAATATGTATAGCCACGTACTGATGGAACCCAGTAGGTGTTTGACAGTACATAACTGGCTAAGATTGGCAATCAAAATGAATACATTTAGTTGAAACTTCAGTGAGAATTTGGCCAAGGGCAAAGACTAAACACTCATACTTTATTAGGTTTCAGAGTGGACTGGGAATGGCTGAGCCATTACAAACATTGAATCTATCTCCCCTTGTAAGTATTCCCACACTTCTTATCAACCTGTCTGTACTGGGCTAGCTTGATTATCACTTCAAAAGTTTTTTTTCTCTTACTTAATTGGCCTCTCAGAGTTGGTAAGACAACTCCCACCTGTTCATGCTCTCTGTATGTGTGTATATATATCTCCTCAATATATGTTCCATTCTATATGCATCCGAAGAAGTGGGCTGTAGTCCACGAAAGCTTATGCTCTAATAAATTTGTTAGTCTCTAAGGTGCCACAAGTACTCCTATACTTTATTAGGTATGCCAGGGCATTTTTCACAAAACAATCGGTGAGGATCTCTGATTTATGGAGAGAGGCATGTTCTAGGCCTCTGAGCATAGGACTGAAAGCAAAGATCTTTTGATTGCCAGTTTGTACATTAATGTTGTCAGTATCTTGGGCAAGCTAATTAACCTCTATGCCTTAGTTACCTAATTTGTGAGGACTATACTTAACTCAGTAGGGTATTATGAGGATTAGGTAGTTAATATTTGCAAACCACTTAAAAATAATTCTTGGCATTCTTGTTAAATACAATCTCAAGCAGACCCCTCAATGCTATTCTGGGACACTGAGTCAGTACCATCTGAGGGAAGAGCACCACACCACTGAAACACAAACACGACATCCTAAAACATTAGGGTTTTACTTATAGCTCTCTCATCCAATTACTGAACCCTGTCTAGTTTATAAAATCTGACCACCTAGGCATGTAAGGAGGCATGGTTGCAGATAGCAGTCTAACACTGCACATACTGATAAATACTGTGCCATAAAAAGTGCGGGATAAGCAGAAGCATCTGTGTAGTTATAAGGTTTGTCCATGCAGCGCTCTTTGCAGGATCAGGAACTAGGACATTGCTAAGAAGGCAGGACTCAGCAATACAGTTGAAAAATTACTAATCCTAAATGAAGATAGTAACTTTTTCCTCTTTTTGAGGTGAAATTGGAACAAAAAGCCTTATAAAGATGATATGTCAGCCAGTGGTCAACTTCGTTAAATGCATTTGCTAGTTCAAATACCTTTGTAGCTGAGGATTTGTTCACTGCTTGGCTCTATCACCTCATTGCTAATGGTAACTCCTGGATATTTAGCCTGTACTTTTGAGAGAATCTGAAGGTCAATTTCACCTAGGATACAAATATGAAACAGAATAAAAATCATCAGAGCAAGGTTAAATGTGAGGGTTCTGCTAGCTATCATCCTTCCCAAAATCCCTCTTTTTTTTAAAAAAAATGTAGGTCTCAGATCAATTGCCATGATGATTAAATCCACTATTTATGTACTGGACAGGTATCACACGGGCATTGGCAGTGTAGTCTTCCACATATTGCTCTCATTGAATTTCTTCAACCTCATCCTGGAAGATTATCTCTAGGGACTGAATATTAATTCCATCAGTCCCTCATGAGTCTGACTTTTCTGACACTATTGCACTGGTATCAGATGTGATGTTCTGTAGTGATATGTACACATGTCCTCTCAAAAATGGACTGAACCTCCTATTTTGTTTCACACATGCCACTAAATAGCTGTCATCTGGTTTTATTAGAGAGTGGTCAATACCAAAACCCAGGATACAATCATCCCTGATCTTTGGCAAAGTATAGATCTCGATCCAAACTGCAGATCTGCCCCTTTTCTAGTTACTACCAACCCAGGCTGGTGTGGAAACAATGAACCAGAGGTAAAAAGCTCCGTGGCCTATTAGAAAATCTCTAAGCCATCACAGTATTCCCCCATTTGTATTTTACAAGGCCATTTGGAGAGTCTTTTGTGTTTATTTTTGAGAGTGAATTAGGGGTCTTTGTTGGCTAATGAGACACATGAGAAGGGGGGGAAAAATTAATTTGAAAACTGAAGCAAATCGCCATTTTTTCCTTTGGTGCTTAAAGTGCTTTGCTCTTTCTGTGACTGACTAAGCTGAATACTGTGTGTCTCTGTATACAGCATAAAGCAAATATAACAGCACTGGCTGCTTTTTCTCTGCACACAAGGGATCATTCAAAGCTGCTGCAGTGATGTTATTGATGAGTGTATTGATAGGCCAACATTTAAATTCCTAGTCCAATAGGCAGCATCAGTAAAGCAAGCAAATAAGACGTTCATTTGTATGACGAAGGACGCCAAGGACACTGTGCTGTAACACTTTATAAAGGCATTGCTTAGACTGCACTGGCTGCATGGTTTTGGTGTTCAGTGTTGGTCACCTTATTTGTCTAAACATTCAGTTAAGGTCGAGAGTGAAAACAGAGGGCAACTAAAATGAAAAATTGAATAGCGGGTCTTATTTACAAGGAGCAGCTGAACTTAGTCACGAAAGGCGACAAGATTGAAGTATTTAAACTATGTTAAAGTATAAAATGTTTGACACTCAATCAAGAGTAGAACTATGGACAGAGATTTAAGATAACAGAGAATGTATGCAAGAAGAATTTATGGAGGGATGGTGAATAGTTGGAACGGATTTCCAACTGAGTAGGTGGAGTCAAGCAGCATTAATGTACTTAGGCAAAAATGGATAACTGGGGTGAATTTGGTAAGTTGAAGAGATACAGATGTGTCTGAGAGTGGCTGGCTAACCTTCCTGGAGGCAAGCAGGCAACTTTTCACATGCTCATTCTCTCCTCCCCCTCTCCCCACCAGCTTGGTTTAATGTGACTTCTTTTGGTACACATGGTACTTATGACTCCCATTATCTAAGCACCTTACAGTCTTCATTTTATCTAGCCTCACAACACCATGTGAGGTAGGGAAGTACTATTATGCCCATTTTACAGACGGGTATCTGAGGCACAGAGTTGCCCAAGGTAACACAGGAAGTTGGCAAAAGAATAGGAAATTGAATTCAGGTCGCCTGCGTCCCAGGCTAGCGACCTAACCACTGGACCATCTTTCTTCTCGTCATACCACTGCAGACATGAAGAGGTCCATGCCTTGCTTCTGGACCTACTATATGTCATGTGACAGGGTGCTGGGCAAAGGGTTTCTGATTCAGCCCTCTGTCACGCCAGCTCCTATTTAGGGGGATAGATTAGAGCTGGCTGGAGATAACCTGGCCCTAATTGGGGAAGCAGAGACAGCTGCCGCGTAATTACCCTGGGGCTGTATAAAAGCCTCAGGGGGTGGGGAGGGAAGAGCAGAAAGAAAGGGAAAAGGCAGGGAGTGGAAGCAGGAAGGTCGGTCTCACCTCCTTTTTGCCTGCAGATGGTGAAGGGCCAACTGTAAAACAGTGGTAGGAACAAGCCTGTGAATAAACTGCACCAGTGGTTACTAACCCCAGAATCTCAGAGTGACTTTGTAGACTTGGCAGAGGCAGGAACCATGGGCGCCCTGCTGCGCTCTGCTACATGCCACTACAGTTTTTAACTTCACACTACAGTCGAAGGGTTCAAGTCTTGCACTATTTGTGTGTGAATAAGCCCTATTACAGGTACATAAAAACATGGGGAAGAGTTTAATCTTTTCAGAGCTAAGTATCTTTTTAAAAACAAATGTTTACATGGCATTTGTGTAAGCATGTTCTTTCAAGAAAGGGAAATTGAATTTCAGAAGTAACAAATAGCTGTGGTTTTGCTATCACCACAAAATTGCTTTTTATTGAAAATCAGGGCAAATTAATTTGTTCACAGTCTGCTGTGGGAAAATCTGGGAACATGGAATTGTTAACTAACTACTACAGAGTTCATTTTCTGTATCAACCTTCTGTAAAAAAATTATCCCCTTGGAAAGGCTGTGCCAGTCTCAGTAAAATAAAATCTGAATTTTCCATTTCCATATGTTGATAGAAATTTCTACTCTTCATGGCCACACCACCCTTACGTTATTTGGAAACAAAAAAACTTTGACTCATGACTTAATCTACAGCCTTAATTAACTTCAGTGAGTTCTTTTATATGCAAACAGGTGTCCTGAGGCATTTTATAGTCAAATATGCGGCAGCTTGCATTATCAACAATTTGGCAATTAGGCTATTGGAAGTATTTAAACTCTCTAATACAATTACCTTTTAAAGGCTATCACTATGTTCACCATCAAGTTTCTAATTAAAAATTTTAAATAAAGGGATAGTTTACAGCACAGTTGATGCCTTTTATGTTTTTTTACAGGTACAGCAACATTAGGATGCTGTGCACTGAAGTGGAAACTTAATAAGGCACAAGCTGCAGTCAACAGCAGACTCTCTCCATCGTCTGGTTATAATGGGCCCAAACAGCGACATTGAATGGCCAGATCGTGCCTGGCCTTAGTGTGGGAGCACTAGGGATGAGAGAAGCAGGATGAGTGCATGGAGCCATCCATCGACCTGTACTCTCTGCACCAAGGACCAGCAACAATCATGCTCCCTGCATGCTGGAGGGCCCAGAAGGGGATGAGGCCCCAGGAAGAACAATCTTTACTGAGCTCTCACAGGGTTTTACAGCTTCATACTGGCCTCAATATGGTCCTGAGGCTACATGAAACTGGTGTGAGCCCATTAAAATAACGAACAGTTGAACCTTCCTTATTGACTCACAGACCCTCAGGGTGAGGGAGAGAAACCTCAGCAAATCAGAAAACCGCTTATTCTTAAAGTATAACGGTAGTTGAGCAAATGAGCTGTCCTGAGTTTAGCATATGACTTTAGTCCACTCTCAGAGCCAATGAGAATCCAGCTTCTCGGTTATGGCAAAATGAGCAATTGCCACTTTATTGAATCAGTGTCCGTCACACTAAGATGCGTCTCTCTGATTAGACAGTTAAACACCCCACTAATTGACTCAAATGATCCTGTGAGAAACAACACTTTTTTGGCATAAAATGATCCCCCTTGTTTAGAAATAAATCTCTCTACCCTGTCTCACTGTCAAGGTTACTCGTAAATTACTAATTACTCGGCGTTTACACATGGCAATTCTTACTTGTAAGGAAAGATTGAAAAAAATGAGATTAGTCTTCAGAGATGACATGACTAAAGCATTTAAATTACATTAAGGGTTACTTTAAACTTGTTGATCTAATAGAGTCTAATGGGCAGACTAGAACTAAGGGACATCAGTATTAAGTGGGGAGACTTATGTAAGCAGTATTTAGGAAGGCATTATATCATGTAGGAAGGCCACTCCCTTATTTATCTACATATATATCTTCAGGTTTTCAACAGCACCCAGACACCACAGTGGCTGAAAAGATGGTGGCTACCAATACCTTGTCTACCCTAGCATCACTACCCCACTAGTGGACCAGAACTGGGGGCAACAATAGTGGGAAATGTTAGGGGGAAAAAACCTTATGTGACCAAGCTCAAAGTGTCTGTCTCCTGCACAGTATCCCATCAGCAAATGAGGATTCAGAGATGCATGTTTGATGGCGTTATAACTATCTAAAGCATAGGAATTCTTGGGAACCAGTAATTTCTATAAGAGGCCTTTGTGGTGAGCATGATTATTCATATGAACTTGTAATGTAATGTGACAGCAGGAACAAAGCCAAATCTAGAGATTTTAGGGTTCATACGCAGAGGTCTTTATGTACCAGGAAGGAAATAGGTTTGTGGTATTTTTTAAAAAAACTTTACTCATGATCTGCTCCGTCCTTGGCACCTAAAGATGCAGAAGGAATCAGTTCTGTGTAGGTAGTGCACAGAAGTACAGTAAAACTGAATGAGTTACAGGAGAGACTGATTTATGTGAAGGTTCAAGGGATTTTTATGAGCTTGGCAAGATGAAAAATGAAGGGAGATAGGACAGCCATGTGAACTGTTTTTTGTGTGTAAACACTGTGGGCTAACTTGAGCCAGCTAGGCACAGTCCTGAGTAGAGGATAGTGCCACAGAAGGAGCTCAGGGAGAGATTTCTTGTGAGGGGTACACAAAGGGGCAGGAGGTGGTTCCTTGTACCCTGCTTGAACACACATACCTGGAACCAAGCACTGTGTCCCTCATTGTGTGGTGGATGGGATATAGAAGATTAAGAGAACTTACAGAATTAGTTTCTTTCCCTTTCTTTTGATTTCCTTTCCCCTTCTCTTCTTATCTAAAGATGATAATCCGAACCTGCCAGATCCGTAGATGTGTATGGCAGACGTGGGGCTAAATCCCAAATCTTTGCTTGCTTTGTATTCACTCCTTACTCAGGCAATCAACAGGAGTTCTGCCTTACACAGCACTGAGTAGTGAGCCCAGGCCCTCAGCATTTGGGAGGTGGGGGGAATACTTCAACTGCAACATAATCCCCTTTCACGCCCCAGCCTCACAGAATCTCTGCAGGACTCCTGCTGTGTGAAAATAAAGGTAGTGGGTGTGTGAAGGTACATGTTGGGCTCCACTGGATTTCCCAGGCCCTCAAACCGACAAACTATTATTCAAGCAACGAAGGGTGAGCAGGAACTAGTCTCTAAGTAGTAACATGGAATAGGTTAGTCTTTGAGTCGAGTAATCCGCCAGTTGCTATAGATTACTTTATGAAGGTAACTCTAATAAGCCTGTAAATTTCCTCTGCTATTCCCATGGATTTATTCTGAGTACAGATTGACAGCTGTGTGATGCTTTTGGTTGGTGGACAGCAGCCAATATCACCAGAAACCTTGTTTTTACTAGAGAGCCAGATTTGGATTTGAACCCATTTTTTTCAAGGAAAGGTGCATCCACTCAGGCCCATTGTGGTGTCGATTCTCATCTGTGATTTGCCATCCAATATTCCCACCGGAAAAAATAAATATATACAAAGCTTCAAGGTTTTACTGTACCTGAACCACCACCTACACTTAGAATATTGATGGCAGACTTTCCATTTCCAATGCTGAAAACAAAAATAGGTTTGCATATTTTAGGCTAGATATTTAATAGATTATTTTCATTAGTGCAAAGATTTAACACCCTTAGGAAAACACACGCACACCCCACAATAAGACAGTGTACACAGATATGTGTTGCTTTATATTAACATAGAACTATAAGTGGGCATGGCAGGCATAGAGCCAGGCAAAGGATTCATGCTCAGTGTTTATTCAGTCATTACTCAGGCAATCCATTGGAGTTCTGCATGTCTTAGGCCTGAAAACAAACTGGGCCCACCACACGTTTTCTTCCATCTTGGAGGGGAGTGTGTCCTCGGACATATGCAAAATTGTGTGTGTATACATATAATGGATATGTTTGTATTGTACTTGATTGCACCTGATCATGGCTTTGGTTTATAAGCTATTCAGAGCATGGACTTTGTTTTAATGTTTGTTTAGTAGCACACACACATAGGCCTTATTTATACCTGCGTAAATCCAGAGTAACTCTATTGAACAGAAACATTAATACCTAGATCTTGTACAGCATTTTTTATCTCTAGCTTTCAAAGCCCTTTGCAAAGGAGGTCAGTATTATCCTTATTTTACAGATGGAGAAACTAAGGCACAGGAAAACAGCAGAGTCAGAGATGCCAAGAGAAAAGAAGGCAGAGCAGAGAATGGTCTGCTGTGGTAAATGCAGCCAAGCGATCTAGACTAATAAAGCAGCACACCTTGACTTTACCTAGGAGGAGGTCATTAATGACTCGGGTGAAATCCTTTCTCTGTTAAAATCAATGACAAAACTCGCATTGACTTCAGTGGGATCAGGATTTTACCTCTTTTTAGCGGGTTGTGGCTGATCCTACTGCTTTGTAAGAGGGGAGGTGTGACCTAAGAACCCTTTAATGACACCTGGTGAGGGAGTAATAGGAATATCTTGAGCCTGACAGGTACATTCTGGTTCAATGAAGAATGTCAGTGAGGTCTTAAATGAAAGCTGACTCGCTGTCTTTATCTAGGGTTACCATACGTCCGGATTTTCCCGGACATGTCCGGATTTTGGGGGCTCAAATCCCCGTCCGGGGGGAAATCCCCAAAAGCCGGGCATGTCCGGGAAAATCGGGAGGCTCGGCCGGGGCCTCTTTGTCCGGGGCCGGGGGCAGGGGGCGGCGGGGAGTGAGGCGGGGGGTGCGCCGGGCCGGGAGCCGGGGTCGGGAGCCGGGGTCGGGGAGCCGGGGGGTGCGCCGGGCCGGGAGCCGGGATCGGGGAGCCGGAGGGTGCGGGGCCGGGAGCCGGGCCCGCGGGGCTGGGAGCCGGGGGGTGCGCCGGGCCCGCGGGGGGTGGTCGGTTGGGGCCGGCACCCCAGGGCCCGAGCCGACCCAGGCTGGAGCCGCCGGGGGGGGCCAGCCTGGGCCGCGCCTCCTCCCCCCCGCCCCCCTTACCTGCTTCAGGCTTCCCGCAAATTAAATGTTCGCGGGAAGCAGGGGAGGGGGCGGAGACTTTGGGAGGGGGCGGAGTTGGGGCGGGGGCGGGGCCGGGGCCCCGGGGAGTGTCCTCCATTTGGAGGCACAAAATATGGTAACCCTACTTTATCATCATAGCCAAATGTATGTGCAGATACCATGTAAGGGGTTATGTGTGTATACATACACACTGAAAATATGTTCTTCGATTCTGTTTCAAGGTATGAGTCACCAGAAGAGGTGAAAAAACAGGCTGTCAGATAAGAGATGTGTATTCACCTCTCTGTGTGTCAGTATGTAAATTAAGCATGTTAAGAAACCCAATGGATGCCCACTTATATACAAAGCCAAAGAGATGTGAAGTAAACAGGGAAGCAGCACACAAGAAAAACAAGCCACGGGAGGGCAGACATTGAACTTGTCTTGTTTGCCTTCTATTTATACTGCCACCTCCTTATCCTGGAAGTGAACAGGCAGTTTATCAGCTAACCGTTTTAAAGCTGCAAAAGACCCTGGATGAGAGAATGTCTTTAACAGGAGTTTAACCTGTTGGTCTCCAGAAAGCATGTTATGATTGTTTTACATGTAACCTTTTGTTTCTAATACTTTACTCATTATCACTTGAATCTTTGATAATAACATTATTCGTGTCTACACTACAGATATACCTAACTGCTGTGGTGTCAGAAATGCTGGACCAGAGCTGAATCTTACAGCTCTGGTGTGTACGTGGTTCACGGGGACAGCAGACCAGGGATTTATGTGAGTAGCCAGTGATGGGGCTGGATATTACAGGCATAGCCCAGAGGAGAGCACTTGAGTGGCTAGAAAGCTGGCAGTGTTGGGAAGCTGTCGCTGAGCTCAGCACAGGCAAGGCTCCCTACCACGGGAGGCAGGGGGTAAGAAGGTGAGTCACAGCCCTGGGTACCCCTGAGAGCCATCACAACAGCACTCCCTTCTCTCTCAGGCTACAGGCCAGAGGGCTTACTCACAGCTAAAAAAGATTCTGAAGCACGAGCCCTGCAATTCCCTCTGTCTCTGGGAGAATGGGTTTTGAGAATCAGAGCTTGGCCAGGAAACAGAACTTCCATCCTGTGATAAATTTTGAGTTTTTGAAAATGAGATTTCCTAAATCAGGATGAAAACTAAATTGTTCCTGAGACTGAAATTCCAAAATAATTGTTTTGGAAACAAAAAAACGTTCACACTTCCTGGACTGCTGTGTGGGTGGCTGGGCTGTCCAGCTCCTTTGCCTGCTTGAGCAGCTGGGAAGCCAGTCTGCTGGCAAGTGTAGGTAGCCCCCCCTGTGACAGGCAGACAGCCATGGAGCTGAGGAGCCAGGGATCCCAGGAAGCTGGACAGGCTGGCAGGAAAGTTGATGGAATCAACACGTTCCCATGGAACATTTCCCCTGGAAGATGCTGATTCAACAGAACTGAAAACTGTTCTGTTGGAAAATTTCAACCGGCTGTATTTTGCATGTAGAATATAAAAGCACTTTTAGCTTTTTTTAAGTACTTTGCAAAAGTATTTATATTTTACAGATGGGGAAACTGAAGCACTGAGAGAGGTTAAGTAACTTGCTCGAGGCCCAAGTTGGGAACAGAAACCAGGGGTGAAATCCTGCTCTCATTGATTTCCATGGATCCAAGATTGCACCCCAGGCCTTCAAGGGAAGGTAGTCCGTAAACTTATTTGATTAGTAAATAGATTGTGTGAAAGCCAGAGAAAATCTTTAATTTCAGTTAAAATGCTATTTGTTTTTTATAAACATAAAAGCCTTAAATATAATTATTAAAATAATTCCATGGAAATCAATAAGCATTTTATCTTAGAATTTAGATTATTAAAATCCTATGCGGTTTGTTAATATATTTTTTGTACATTAGTGTTTATTAAATCTAAGTTATATTTGCATACAAGGAAACAATTAAATCTAACTATTTCCTGCTACCAACTGCTTCACTACAGCCTACTTAGAATCAAACAAGTATGCAGCCAATATTCATAACTTAGAATACAAAAATGATACATACATACAAATAGGATTAATAGATTCAATAGATCATAACCTTTACAGAGATATGTTACATGGCATACGTAGTATAAAACACATTCTAGTTATGTTATATATATATACATTCATATGCATATTTCCATAAAGCCTTATGGGAGGTACCGTCAGAGGGGGGAGAAGTAGATTCACTGGAGAGTAGGGATAGGGTCCAGAGTGACCTAGACAAATTGGAAGATTGGGCCAAAAGAAATCTGATGAGGTTCAACAAGGACAAGTGCAGAGTCCTGCACTTAGGAAGGAAGAATCCCAGACATTGCTACAGGCTGGGGTCCAACTGGCTAAGCGGCAGTTCTGCAGAAAAGGATCTGGGGATTACAGTAGACGAGAAGCTGGATATGAGTCAGCAATGTGCCCTTGTTGCCAAGAAGGCCAACGGCATATTGGGCTGTATTAGAAGGAGCATTGCCAGCTGATCGAGGGCTGGTGAGGCCACACCTGGAGTATTGCATCCAGTTTTGGGCCCCCCACTACAGAAGGGATGTGGACAAATTGGAGAAAGTCCAGCGGAGGTCAACGAAAATGATTAGGGGTTGGGGCACATGACATATGAGGAGAGGCTGAGGGAACTGGGGTTATTTAGTCTGCAGAAGAGAAGAGTGAGGGGGGATTTGATAGCAGCCTTCAACTACCTGAAGGGTTCCAAAGAGGATGGAGCTCAGCTGTTCGCAAGTGGTGGCAGAAGACAGAACAAGGAGAAATGGTCTCAAGTTGCAGCAGGAGAGGCTTAGGTTGGATATTAGGAAATACTATTCCACTAGGAGGGTGGTGAAGCACTGGAATGGGTTATCTAGACAGGTGGTGGAATCTCCTTCCTTAGAGGTTTTTAAGGTCAGGTTTGACAAAGCCCTGGCTGGGACGATTTAGTTGGGAATTGGTCCAGCTTTGAGCAGGGGGTTGGACTAGATGACCTCCTGAGATCCCTTCCAACCCTGATATTCTATGATTCTAGTCAGACCTCATCACAAAAAAAGGCCTTTCAGTGGAGTGTCTACATAAAATCTCTAACTAAAGCACTATCAAAGATCTACAGAGGGGGAGAGGGGGGAAAAAGGGCAATCTATAACTCTCAGGCAGCTCTTGCAAGCCCAGGCTCCTGCACTCAGAAGCATACATTCATCACTTGTACAGAATTGTATCAAGGGTTTGTCCTTTTGATAAAACATCTGACTCAGTTACCTCGATATTATGCCCGGCAGCTTCTTCTCAATGAATTCCAGCATGCATTGGTGCTCTGTCGAATTCTCAAGGAACAGACGAAAAGCTTCGACATATCGGCTGTGGTCTGAGAGCAAGCTCCTCATAGAAGATGCCATGTTTGGTTTCCTATGGAATACACAAAAGAATGGGGTAGGTTTTTTTCCTCCCTGTTTTAACTCTTTCTTCAGCCCTAGTAATGAATCAAACACACACAGACTACAGTTATAAGTTCCCCAATGTCTCAGACTGCTTCAGAATGCCATGCCAGTGCTGTATCTGGTCTGAACACTGACAATGTGCTTGTATAATCGGCATAGCTACATTATTGCTGGACTTTGTTCTGAGACCTTGGCCTGTTGCTTTAGATTAGAAACAGAGCTGTGGAAGGAGCTTCCATATAAAGTGCATAACACTATTCTACAATAAAAGCCCTAGTTCAGGTCTGAGTAACAATTACAAATCATATATAATCTCCACTGACAAAATGTCCCCATTTTATCTAGGGTTACCATACGTCCGGATTTTCCCAGACATGTCCGGCTTTTTGGTCGTCAAATCTCCGTCAGGGGGGAAATTCCAAAAAGCTGGACATGTCCGGGAAAATAGGGAGGGGTCGTGGGGCTTGGATCCGCGCTGGGGCTGGAGCCGGAGCTGCTGGGGCCAGCGGTGCTCGGCTGGGGCCAGCATGCTCAGCCGGAACCAGGGCCGGTGCCCCGGGGCACGAGCTGGGCCGGGCTGGAGCCACCGGGGCCGGAGCCGCTCGGCTGGGGCCGGTGCCCGTGTCCTGGGGCCCGAGCCAAGCTGGAGCCGCCGGGGCTGGGGTGTCCCGGGGCCGGCGCGCTCCGCCGGAACCAGGGCCGGCGCCCCCAGGCCCCGAGCCGAGCCAGGCCGGAGCTGCTTGGCCGGGACCGGTGCCACGGGGCCTGAGCCGAGCTGGAACCACCGGCGCCGGGGCGGGCCGGGGCTGGCGCGCTTGGCTGGAACTGGGGCTGGCACCCCAGGGCCCAAGCCGAGCCCGAGCCGCTCGGCCAGGGAGCCAGACTGGGCCGCACCTCCTCGCGCCCCCCCGCCCCAGTTTACCTGCTGCCTGCCTCCCTGTTTCAGGCTTCCTGCGAACATTTGATTCGCGGGAAGCAGGGGAGGGGGAGGAGCAGGGGGCAGAGCGTTCAGGGAATGGGGCGGAGTTGGGGTGGGGACTTTGGGAAAGGGGCGGAGTTGGGATGGGGCCGGGGCTCCTTGGAATGTCCTCTTTTTGTTAGTTTAAAAAATGGTAACCCTAATTTTATCACAGTAATGGGGTAGGATTCAATTACAATCTACACAGATTATTTGTAGCGGAGGGAAGGTATCTAAATAGTAGCACTTGAATGTGGGGATTGGAAGGAAACTAGGTATAAACTCCCAGAGAAGCTAGGAATTGTTATTTCTTGCTTTCAGCCACTTGGTATTTTTATAGAGGACTCTGAGTAGTGGTATTTTTGTAGATAGGTTGTTGAAAACTATAACAATCTAATAAACAATATTTTATTTATGAAGCACCTTTCATCCGAGAAGATTAAAATGCTTCACCAGCATTAGTTAGTTAAGTCTCACAAAAGTCATTTGAGCTACTAGTAGAGCAGTAGTTTTAACCCCATTTTACAGATGGACAAATGGAGGCAAATAGAAAGTGGAGTAAGTGAGACAGCAAAGTCACAGAGAGAGTCAGTGGAAAAGCTAGGAATTGAATCCAGAGTGCTGAACCTTAGTCCTGTGCTCTAACCAACAAACACTGCTTTCTCTCTCCTCTTCTGCTACTGTGTATGGTGGGGAATATTGTGGCAAAATACACTGTATGAATAGGTTATGCCTGTGAGCAAACAGAACCGAATAGATGCTTGACTCATTTTTCCCAGCTGTCTAGCAGTTCTTTGCTCCATTATCCCTGCGTGGAGTCATTTGCCTAAATGTTGTTTAAACCCCTCTCCAATAACCCTGAGCTGAACTCCCCACAAAGGGAACGGTTAAACAGAGTCAAAGCAGTTACCTACCTTATCCGACGAGCTCTGGAATGAGAGTAGCCAGCTGAATAAAGCTACAGTGCCGTATTTCCTGGATTTGGTTGCTGTGCAACCACTATAGCAGCCCACGGGCTCCAACTCTGCTCTGTTACCTCCACTGAGCATAAATGGGAAAAATATAAAATGCGGAGTTTTAGCTGGGTTTCTCTGTGTGTTGGGCCCACCTGTCTGCAGGGCGTTAGCTGAATTTGTATTCGTAGGCGAATCTTTGTTGGGTAAAGTAAAAGAGTTCCAGCTAGTGCATATGCTGTGAAACTGGGATGCCTCTTCCTTTCAGGGCACTGCACCATTACATTGCCCCAAACTCCCTCAATGAGCAGTTCAGCAGCCATTTTGTTCTCTAAGTTGCCACAGCACATAACAGAGAAGAGCGACACTATACTTTCCTCTAGGAGCTGTGTGGCCAGGAGCAACCCTGGAACTTCCACAGGAAGATCCCACAGCACGGATTGGAAAGCTGTGCTGTTGCTGCTTACATGGTCTATAGCAACTTGTGCCACTGTGTTCGGTGGGTATTTTGGCAGGGAAGGATCCTGCTGAGCACGTCTAAGAACATATCAACAAACCCCCCAACCATGCCCAGCTGGGATTCATGGGATAGATGCTTACAGTGGCACTGAACTGTGCCTGCATTAGGGAATTGTCTCTGGCCCTTTGTGATGCCTCCACAGCCCCGGTACCCCACTAGAATAGGGGCAAACTCTCTCCCTATTGCTCTCTTTGAGGCTTTCTCTTATGGTTTGCCAAGTCGCCCTCTCAGGCCTCATTCTGTGCATATTTCTAGTTCATCAACAGGAGTAGGAGCCAATTTTTAAATGTATCCAGATTTTTCTTGGAATGCTAAATTATTGTTCCAGTAACTGCCACAGACAGTGGGGTTTCTTTTTAAAAAAATATTAAGTTTATTGGGTAGCCCCAAAGCTCCACCAGACTATGGGCTGTCCTGTGACTTCAATATACTTTTAGATGTATTATTGCTGTTGAATGACTGGGGTGAAATGAGCTTGGTGGTCTCACTTCAGTCCCCAATGGACAGTCCCCTACACTGTGAAGACCATCACCATAAACAGCACTCACTGATGGTCCCTAGCAAACCATGGAGAAAACAGACAAAGGTACTGATTCTCCATGCCTTACAGCTGGATAGCCATGTACATCAGTGCCAAGCAGCTGTAAAAAGCCACCATGCTGATTGGGTAGCACCAGTGGGGTTCCTGGAGTGCTGTGGGACAGGCACCCTTTTCAGAAACAGTGACTGGTGGTATAGATCAACTGCATGACAAGCATTTAAGGTCCTTGTACTGCAAGGCCCCTTTGGCTTTAGCAGCTGGTGGGTCCCACCCAATAAGCATTCAGGCACACAGCTCAAACGAAAGGATGATTCTCTAGATCCCAAATACCTTAGGCTCACTGGCTTAAACAGTTTCAATTAACAATTATAATATAGTCTTTGGGGTAGTTTTAGCCTTCAGGGGAAGTCCAAAAGAAAATTATCACTCCTCAGGCCTAATACCCTGGGTGACAGCTCTTGGTCCATTCCTCCATTAGAAGTAATTAGGTATCCTCAAGGTCACCTACCCAATGTTCACTTCTGTGGTATGGGAGTCTCTGGGCACTGTTTATTCATGCTGAAACAGTGGTTCCCACACAGTTCCTGCTCCACTTCCACTCAGGGCTGGCTCCAGGCACCAGCTTAACAAGCAGATGCTTGGGGCGGCCAAGGGAGAGGGGCGGCACCTGCAGCAATTCGGGGGCGGCAGGTCCCTCACTCCCTCTAGGAGCGAAGGACCTGCCGCTGAACTGCCACCGCCGATCGCGGCTTTTTTTTTTTTTTTTTGGCTTGGGGCGGCAGAAATGCTGGAGCCGGCCCTGCTTCCACTTGACTGGTAGCTAATTTAAAAAAAACAAAAAAACAAAACCTCAGACAACTGACCTAGCTCTTCATGATCTGGCTACCAGAACCCAACCACTTTCAAGTCCTGTGCTCCTCAAGATATCTTAACCTGACTGAACCACTCTTGACAAACCATCCTCCCAACTGGCGTGGAAACTTCTCCTTCCTACTGTCCTATGACCGCATTCATTCAACTCTGTCAGATTCATCACAGTATTTTACACTTTTTTTGGAAACGATGGTATTGCCCCTTGTGTAGGGAAAGGGAGGTACTTTTCAGGTAACAATTCTGTCAGTGGTGTAAGTGCTGGGCCAACTCTATCAACCCCTATAAGTTTCGGTATACCTAGGTGGGTAAGGGATTGTGGGCTAGAGTCTGACCTCAGTTACATCTGGGTAATTCCGCAGCAGCTATTGAAAGTAACTGAGTTATACTTGGGGTCAAATCAGAATTTGGCCCTGCTCATGAAATTTACCTAGAGACAAGAAAAATGACTCAATCCATCTGAAATGCCCCTTGAATCTTTCAAGTACCCTAAAAGCACTCAGAGAAAAATGTTTAAATAAGTATATTAAGGGCAATATTGTGGAGCTCTTACTCACGCTGATAAGCACTTACTGAGGCAAGCAGTCTCAGAAAACAAAAGGTCTGATCATGTGATTAAGGGGTCACCCGTATAAACAGGTGCTCCAGAATCTGGCCCTCACATAGTAAACTATAGGCACAGGTAGCTGTGAAGCACCTAGTCTCTGTTCGTTGTTGCTGGGGATTGTTTTAATGAGCCTGGTTTTGTTAGATAAGAGCCGTAATCTTGCCTATGCATTAGAAAGACAGACTAACAAATTGCAGCTAAATTGACTCCATTACATGAATTACCAGCCCTCAGGCCAACAATTCAGTATGTATTTGGTGCACTAAAGTGAAATTTGCAGTGAATAAACACATAATAAAATGCAGTTATGCATTAGGAACTACAAAACTGTTCCGGCTGCCACATATCCAGACATTCAGACACGCATATGGATCAGTTTCACTGACAATTGCTTTCTTTCTTAGATGCTCAGCACTGAAATCCTCCAACAAAATCAGAGAACTAAGGGAGATTTCAGAATAGACAAACTAAAATGTTGCCAGAATTGTACAGGTTAGTAAGAAAGCAAAGTAATAATTGAATGTCCACAGGGGTTATGAAACACACTGTATACCACCCATAAGAAAGAATGGTACATTCCATGTTGACACATTCCTTTGCTCAGTCCACCAGCTTATTCTTTAGTGTAGATGGAATAACGCAGGCTCATACCATTTGGCATTAAAACATTTTACAACCTTCAATCTTCTAAAAATATTCTACAGTTGTTAGTCTTTTTACAATTTAGGATCATGATAGTCAAGGTTTTTTATTTCTATAATAACTATAGTAGTTGCTGTGATTTAATTTGCATGTTTATTTTGTACAACTACAGTGATAAGAACAGAATAAATTCATTTCACGTTAGATGCAGTTTAAGGAATGTATCTTGTTCATTTGATTGACTGATTGATTGTGATTTGGCCTGCAATCCGTTAGCTTAGAAGTGGGGAAAGAGGAGGAGGAAATTAATTCTACAAACAGACCACTAATGATAGGGCAACTTGTCCAAATGAGCATTACTAACTGATAATCAAAAATTATCCTGGACATGTTTGGTTTGGTAAATTGTAGGCTTGAGTCTGATCTTACACTAGTGTAATTGACGTTACTCCTGATTTACACGGGTGTGAATTAGACCCTCATTGAACCATACAGCAAAACCTTTTAAACTCTTCAGATTAAATCAGAAAGCAAAGTGAGCACTCCTCAAGCAATTGTAAACTGGTTGCAACAGGAAAGCATTGATTGCTACAGGATTATTTCTTATTGCTGAATGCTACCAAAATATGGAAGACATTAGCCTTCCCTTTTGAGAACTTCAGTGAAAAATACTTTGAAGCCTGTGCTTCTCCTGAAAGCATTTGTACTTACGTGTATAAAGTCTGTGCCTTAAGAGGGCCAGCTCCTTTCAGTTTCTCTGATTGTTGCTACAATGTGCAGGAAATGGACTCTGAATCAAAACAGCTTGTTTGTTACAGACGGATTATATCCCCACCCATAGAATCAGGTTTTGGCATAAAGCCTGATCAGGAATGAAGCAACACAACCTTTAATGTGTTGTAATGTGGTTTACAACAGAGGGCCAAATTCTTCTCAGTTTCACCGCTGTAAATCTGGAGTAGTTCAGGTTTTTATAAGTGTAACTGTAGAATTTGATTCTTACCATTTAAACAGAAATATAATTAAGAGTGGTAGTTTTAATAAGAGACTGCACCTACCTTTCAAACAGAATAATGTATTTTATAACTGTAAGAACCTTATACATATTGAGCATGCCAGAATATTAAACAGTTAAACCATATGAGAGCTACTGACATCTCCTAGGACTCCACCTTCAGAGCCTTAATCAGTCATACTCAAATTCTTGTTCACTTTCATACAAATTTGCCTGAATAAGTACTGGCAAAAATTGCATAAGGATGTCAGGGTTTGAACCACTGCCAATTGTTTACACACAGTTGACACAGACCCTAGCAAGTGCCCCTTCCTGGCCACCTGCCAGGACTGCTGTGAGGGGAATCCTAGCCTCTGTGCTCTGGGTCCCCTGGGTGTGTGATGCTTCTGGGTCCTGAACGGGGTCCCCAAGCCCTCTCAAGGTGCAGACCCTTCTCTGAGCATTGGAACCTGCTGTGCAGCCACCTACCCACCCTGGGAGCAACACTGACTCTTCAGGCTCCCCAGTACATAAAAACACCCCTGTTCCAGAACACTCCCCCAAAGTATGAAGCTTCTGGTTTACAGTTGACCTCTCTCAGGGGCAACATGGTAATTGTGAATTCTTAACGTATACCAGTAGGGGGACTTTGCACAGATTCTAGGGCCATTGCTCATAACAGATAAAGCACCAACAATACAGATCATATAGAAAATATCCTAAACACAATGTCACCCTCTCATAGAATCATAGAGTATCAGGGTTGGAAGGGACTTCAGGAGGTCATCTAGTCTAACCCACTGCTCAAAGCAGGACCAATCCCCAACTAAATCATCCCAGCCAGGGCTTTGTCAAGCCTGACCGTAAAAACCTCTAAGGAAGGAGATTCCACCACCTCCCTAGGTAACCCATTCCAGTGCTTCATCACCCTCCTAGTGAAAAAGATTTTCCTACTATCCAACCTAAACCTCCCCCACTGCAACTTGAGACCATTACTCCTTGTACTGTCATCTGGTACCACTGAGAACAGTCTAGCTCCATCCTCTTTGAAACCCCCTTTCAGGTAGTTGAAAACAGCTATCAAATCCTCCCTTGTTCTTCTCTTCTGCAGACTAAACAATCCCAGTTTCCTTAGCCTCTCCTCATAAGCCAGGTGCTCCAGTCCCCAATCATTTTTGTTACCCTGCAATGGACTCTTTCCAATTTTTCCACATCCTTCTTGTAGTGTAGGGCCCAAAACTGGACACAATACTCCAGATGAGGCCTCACCAATGCCAAATAGAGGGGAATGATCACATCCTTTGATCTGCTGGCAATGCCCCTACTTATACAGCCCAAAATGCCATTAGCCTTCTTGGCAACAAGGGCACACTGTTGACTCATATCAAGCTTCTCGTCCACCATAACCCCTAGGTCCTTTCCTGCAGAACTGCTGCCTAGCCACTCGGTCCCTAGTCTGTAGCAGTGCATGGGATTCTTCTGTCCTAAGCGCAGGACTCTGCACTTGTCCTTGTTGAACCTCATGAGATTTCTTTTGGCCCAATCCTCTAATTTGTCTAGGTCCCTCTGTATCCTATCCCTACTCTCCAGCGTATCTACCACTCCTCCCAGTTTAGTGTCATCTGCAAACTGCTGAGGGTGCAGTCCACGCCATCCTCCAGATCATTAATGAAGGTATTGAACAAAACTGGCCCCAGGACTGACTCTTGAGGCACTCCGCTTGATACTGGCTGCCAACTAGACATGAAGCCATTGATCACTACCTGTTGAGCCTGACAATCTAGCCAACTTGCTATCCAGCTTATAGTCCATTCATCTCTTGGGGAACCATTTCTCCTTTTTTCAGGCAGGCAGGGTCCACCATGCCATTGCTTACCCTGCCCCTGAAGCAGCCCCTTCATCTTAATATATGCAAAATGGCTCTCCACCTCCAGCCACCTTCCTCCGCAAATCCACCTTCCTCTGCATCCATCCACTTTCCCCCGCAAATCCTTTTAAAGATTCATGCTGGGGGGTCACTTGCTTCTTTTGTTCTGCCTTTTGGTACCTTTTCACTGCTCCCAAACCCCTCCAGACAAGAGGAGAAGTTGTCTTCTCTCAGCTAAAGCCAGCTCATTGCCCCAAGATGTTTTACTTTGACTAGACAATCATTGAGTGCTGGGGAATCACTCACCATCGTCTCTTTCTGGTCTGGCAGAGACATGACACAACACTGCTAATTCATGGGGGATCCACCAAGGCTTTCCATGACACAGTAATTTCATAAAATCATCCACAATTCAGAAGTGGTACAGGCAGAGCCCCCAAATCATCACAACTGCAAAGGCTCAACATCTTTACTCAGGGCTCATTGTTGACTTCCCTCCCCCTCCCCCCCGCTTTTTATTTTTATTTTTGTAAGGATTTATTTGGAAGTGACACAGATCAACCCCCCAAATCTGAACAGTCCAGAACTTCAGTAGAAGGTGGTGATCCTGAAATCAGGATTTAAGCCCGGACCTGACATAGCTCTGCTCTCCCATCCTCCTCCTTTCCCCCCCAGTCTAAACTCAGATCTGAACAGCCATACTTTGGGGGGGGCATGAAGGGAGGAGGAAAATGGGGTTTTTGAAATGAAGATCCAAACCCAATCCAGCACCATCTTCCCTTTTAATGAAAATAGTTGCCACTTAACATTTTCCAAAGTCCCCAGATGTGCATGGGTGTGTTTTTAAATAGTTGAATGAACTCTCTAGGGACACAGCATGGTCACCAGTTCATGACCACATAGCAATTCCATATCTGTACACACACTGGCCAATCCATTCACCTCACTCCTTCAACCTAGTTTATGCATGTTGTCTCCCAAGATAGACATGGCATTGCACACAGAAACCACTACCACAGCAGGTGCAGTTAGCTGTAGCCATCTAGCAGTATGCTAATAAAAGGTCAGATAAAAGAACAGAAGAAACCTGCCAGTAATAATATAAGAAATGTTGCCCCAGGGAAATTTAAAAGCAGTTTGCTGTGGCATTTGTGGTGTGTACTCATGGACTCGTGCAACATTGTTTACCTTTTGCTTTTATAAAACCTATAGTCGTAATGGTTACATTCTAGCATTTCTTTCCAGTATTATACGCATGTGCTGGTTAAGGTTATAAACAGTGGGTAACATTTTCAAAGTGCCTAAGTCACAAGTTTCATTGACATTAGGCTTCTAAGTGATTTAGAGTAGACAATGCTGTAAAAAATGCACCCAGTCTCAACTATCACCCCTGTGTTCAAGTGTTGATTAGTACATAACATTTGTCTTTTCATCTTAAATTCTCCATGTTTTCTCTACTGCAAGATTAATTATTTTAAGAATAAAAACCTTTCAACCACATTTAAATTATGCAAGCCTGAAAAAACTCTTTCCATTACAAAATGTATAATAATAATAATCATCATATTAAGCACACTTTTAAGGACAATTAAAAATGGCTGAAGTTTGAAACTTGTCCTGAACATAGTCCTCAATGAGAATTAGCACATTTGCTCGATTTGGGGGATGGTACATATAACTCTTAGATTTTTAAAAGCAATTGAATAATCACTTCTGTGCATGTTCAGTGGACACCTGATAGATTTAGCAAAACTTTGTCTAAAGATCAATGAAGATCTTTGACATCACAGCATATCCTCCCTTTTGGAGAAGAGAAGTGTGTTAGGCAGTAATAGGGATTGGTGCATGAGGGAAAAGACTAAATGATGCTCCAACATTTTGTTAACATCAAGGGAAGGTGTGGGGGGGAGAAATTACAGGCATGAAGAATATTGTAAATCCCACATTTTAGGATCTTAAAATTTAATTTTTATTTGCTGCATTCTATCATACTTTCTAAATCCAAAAATTTCATTCCAAAGGTAAATTTCTATCTCCATCTGAATACTGACATTTAGAACGCACAAGCAATTGCATACAAAACCCCACACACAATACCCTCTGATACAGAAACAAAGTTTGCAGAGCTAAAATTAGAAATAGTGGAGAAATGGCAGTTGTGATTGCTGGGAGAAAAACTGGTATATTTTTCCGATGTACTTACACATCATTCTTTGCAAAGTAGCTTTGTTTATTTTTTTAAACTATTATGTATTTCACAATGAGCCTGTCAAACTACAATAATTTATAGATGTTATTGTAAATCCTTTGAAGAAAATGAAATCAACAGAGGATGTTCCCAATAATATTTTTTGAAATTTCAACTGTTGAGTCTTAATATTACTTTGTTGAATTCAACATGCATTATATTTGGCCTTTGTATCCTTGCTCCCAACACTAAGTGCATCTGACTTAGAAAAAAAAAATATTACGTGTAACATTTGGGTTGGCAGTTTTAACCCTGTAGTAGAAACGTATGCAACACTGTAGTTTTGATTCACAAGTAGTGTGCGAGAAATTTCTTTGGCTTCAATTGTCATTACTCACACTCACTTAATTTTGCTGTGAGTCCAGGGTTTAATCAAAACTCAGCTTTAAATGTCAAATTCACTTATTTTAAATATTTCTATAATTTTAACTTGAAGCTGTAAATCTGCTCAGGTTCCCAAACTTTTCAACAAGCACCTTAGAGGAAATTTTGGCCCTTCTGCAGACAATAGGAGTTTTCCCACTGATTTTAATGGGGCAAGGATTTGACCCATGGTGTATTTCTAACTTTTAAAGAAACATTACACCAGGCAAGTTTCCTATGGTTTCAGGCTTCATAATCAAATATTTCCCACAGCTTGTTATTACTCTCACATATGACAGTTGAGGACAGCAATGCTTTCTAAGATACAGAGCCAAATTCTGCCTACAGTTACACTGGTGTAACACCACTGGAAGCCAGCAGCCTTGCACCAGTGTAACTGCAAACACAAAGGATCATAGAATATCAGGATTGGAAGGAACCTCAGGAGGTCATCTAGTCCAACCCCCTGCTCAAAGCAGGACCAATCCCCAGACAGATTTTTGCCCCAGATCCCTAAATGGTCCCCTCAAGGACTGAGCTCACAACCCTGGGTTAGCAGGCCAATGCTCAAACCACTGAGCTATCCCTCTCCTATCCCCTCCTACACAGACATATGTTTTGGAGCGAGCTTCCCAGCCCGGGTCGACAGACTGGGGCTAGCGCTAGTGCTCTAAAAATAGCTGTATAGACAGCGCTTTGAAGTTGTGGTCTTAATTGGAACTCTGGGTCTGAAGCCTGGGGAAGAGGGGTGGGCTTCAGAGACCAAGCTCCAGCCAAACTGCAACTTCAATGCACCGCCTATACAGCTGTTTTAGAGCACGACCACAAGCCCTGCTAGCTTGAGTGTGTTGACCTGGGGCTCTAAAATGATGTGTAGACATATCCAAAGTGGCACATATTTAAAAAAAAAAACAAGTTTGGGCCAGCATTATCCATACACCCCTGTTGCTTTGAGCTGCTCCAGAAACCCGGCTCAGTTGGCAACACCAGAGCAACACAAGCCTGCCAAATTGTATCCATGCATCTGGTCCTTCAACCCTCCCCACCCCACCCAACTAAAAAGTCACAACAGACTACAATTGCATTCCAAGTAACAGATGCGATTTAGTGTAAGAGCAGAAGTTTAGCAAGTGAAAATAAAAATACATATTTGGTGTTTTGTGTGTCTCATAAAAGCAAAAGATGTTTGTGTTAATTTCTTTCTTTAATTACCCGTGAGCCAGATTCTGTAGTCCTTGTTTAAGCCAAATTCTCAATCATTTCAACTGAGGCTAGCTTTTGTGCTGTGCTACCTAACAGGGAGCAGAGGTCAAAATGGCCCCCAGGGATAGTTTAGAGCAGCTTCAGTGGGCTGCCTATAGCCTGTACAGCGGCCCAGAACGCCATACCTTTCACCACTACTGGCATGCCTCCAACTGGCTCCTGTGCCAGGAGAGGTCTCTCCTGGCCCTCTGCAGCTCCTATATAGCCTCCCTACACTGCTGTAGTAGTGTATGGGGCAGGTATGAGGACCAGAATTGGTCCCATTGTGTGCACCACCACCTACGAGGCCAAAGCCATAGGAAACTTAGGGCTGAAGTCCTCTCTCAGACAAAACTCTGTGATTTTACACAACGGACTGTCAATACTTAGCCCTTGGGTAGCGCTATAATTTTTCTAACTCTTAACAGAGTTAACTAATTAGTCTTCACAACACCACTGCACACCTGCTCCCATTCCCATAGTCACACAAATACGTATTACAGCAGACTGCCAGGTCTGCTATAGTTAAGGATTAGACTGGCTTTTTGTGTACAGCTGGACTCTTCTAAGGGCTCTAAAAGCCTCAGTTATGCAGACTTGCATACATATTGGACTGGAAGTATCCACACAGCTACCCTGAGAACAGCATCAGGCCCAAAGTCAGTTGCCATTAACCTGACCTCCTCCCCACACCCTATTCCAGAGGGAGGCTCCTGCAGAAGTTTGCGGATTTTCAGGGCTGGCCACAGTACAGCAACCAGCCCTCCTTTCTTTACTTCTCTCTAAGGATGGGCTGTTGCACAGCTGGTTTCGCAATTCTTCCTCAAATAGTTTGATGTGGTGGCATTTCATTTTCGGAATTGTTATGCAATGTCACCACACAGCGTTACCATGCAAACATCTAAAAAGACAGTAACTTCCCCTTCATCAAACTGAAGCCCCTATTGCCCTGAACCACCAAAACACTTAAGCACCTACTTAACTTTAATCTTGTCTGTAATCTGCTAAACTACAAGAACGTTAAGCACATTCTTAAGTGCTTTGCTGGAGCAGGCCCTGTGTTGACATTCTGTTTAATACATTTGAATAAAACCGTTTTGGACAGGCTGAGGTTTCTACCAAAATTTGCTTAGCTTGCACCATAACCCACTGTGTCACTTAACTCCCAGTGCTTAGACCTCACACTGAGGAAGGCTGGATTAAAACATTTGTAAACTAGACCACGGGAGTTGCAGATGTGTGAACATTTGAACAACAGTATTTATAGTGTACAGTTTTATTATTCACCCTAACTTGGATGATACCTAGTGTAATAGCTACCATAGGTCCTGAAAATAATCAACAGTCACATAATCCTTTTCTCTGCTCTATGCAGTGAGGAGCAAGGTGGGGCAGAAATGCCCCAAACAAGTGGAAGGGGGAAGGATACTCCCTCCCTGGAAATCCATTGTGAAAAAACGGGGTAGGAAGAGCTCCATGGCATTGGGTTGCTGGGTAAGGCACAATTGGAAAGTACTCCACATCAGCAACTTGCTCCCGTCTGTGCTATGCTGACTTTTGCTGCAAATCTAGCAGCAGATCATACAAGCTGAAGGTTTTTACTGGTAGAAATTCCCTTCCATGCATGTAATTTTTTTCCTGCCGGGGGAAGGATGCGTAGCTACAGGCCCCATGTTCTCAAAGACTGTCTGGAATAGAGGGGGTTGCCCTTTATTGCCGTGGACCAAGTTTCGTGTCATTCTGTACAGTTTTTCCAGCAGATGCTCAAGAACCTCTGATTACACCTCAGCTCTGCCTCAGCTGTATGCACCTTCATTCTGCACCATAAGATGTACATTACATTCTGATATAAATCTGTCTAGTGCCAATTACATTGGTGGATTACTACTGAGCTGCACGAGCTGAGGATCCAGCCCGGAAGAGGGTGAAGCACATATTATTTACCCTCATTGCTTCCACAACGTTAGTGCTGCATAGAGCCTAAAGTAAGGGACAGTGCCTATTCAATAACACACACTCTGAGACCGTGTTGTAGTGAGTGGAGCATAGAGCTGCTGATTATACTCACAGTTCTAATGATGAACCTCTCTGTACACCTGGGTCTGTCAATAAACCTCTATGCCTCCCTACTCCCATTTGTAAAATGGAGATAATAGCACAAACTTATTTACCAGTCTTTTAGGAGTGTTCTGAGGATTGATTAATTAGTTAACATTGTAAAGTGCTGCAGAGAGGAAAAGTGCTATCCAAGTACTGAGCATGGTTAACGAAAAGCCAGAGTACAAACAGGACATTTGGGATCAACTATTAGTTACATGTGAAAAGGAGAGCAATTATAAGCAGAAAGAGGTGTAATATTGATTTGATCTTGGAATTGCTCAGAGTCTTGGACTAGCCCATTGGACGTATGCATCAAGCTGAAGTGACACTTTGTCTTAGTCTGAGAAACATCCCATCAGTGCAGGAACTGAAGTCTGTAATCACTTCAGAGAAAAGATTGACCTATGGGAGTAGGAAGAAGATGTCTTGTGCAGTGTTTTGAGCACATTAATAAGGCCAAGAACACAAAAAGCCCTGATCAGACATTACAAAAAGATGAAGATCTTCCAAGAGATGGTGTTTGTGGGGAGGCTTTAGAACAAAGGCCAAACATGGATATTTATAGCCTGTTGCCAAACTCAAAAGCATTCATAGATGGGACCAGACATCCATGCTCACAGTTAGATCAGTTTATTTGACTCTCCTCCAAATCTGATTTAATCTTATTCAGTCAGTCTGATAAAAGGAAAAACTAGACCTTGTTTAATGTTTACAGAATTACTTCTGCTGTCTTCTAATAAAGCACACTGATGTAAGCCACACTTGATAACAAGATTTCTGTATTAGGCTAGCAAAATCTCATTTTGCACGACAACTGAACTGTCCATTGCAAAGAACAGACAGGTTATTGTTCATGCTTCTCCAAGGTTCTTGTTATTAAAATGGAAATTCCCCAAGCTTTGTACATATGTGCCCACATACCCTCTCACAAGGCTATAACTGTCCACTCGAATTCCAGCACCTCATTTATTAAATTGGTTCTCATTATTATACTTTAGATAGTTTACTGAATAAGGCCAAAATAAACTTGGTATTTAGTGTAACCCTTCTGCCAGGGGGAGTCGGCAGCAACAAAGGTCAGGCTCAATAACTTGGCGTTCCTCCAAACTATACAAAACAGAGCCAGCTACCCAGTAATCTTGGAAAACCTAACATTACCCCTGGCCACCTATAGGTGGCAATACTTCCCCACTCACAAGCACTGAGTCTGTGTATAACAAAAGAGAACTCTTAATAAAAGGGAAAGGGAACCCAGCATTAGTTTTGGAAAACGCCGCATTCAAAAGCATGTGACCATAAGCAAACCAGACCTCATATCATGTTGGGCAGTGTCCATTGCCTCAGTTTCCCACCATGTGGTGGGAAAGTCCAATGACTGATTGGCCTTTTAACACAGCACTCCCCTCTCCCTCCACTGCACCTCACACACAGTTGGCTGTCCTTGGTTAGCAAAGACACAGAGTTCAGAGGTGCATTCACAGGTTTCACCTCCTTCCCCCCGGGGGGTGAAGGGGAAATCAAGCAATGCCTCTGCTACTGTTTTTGCAGATGGCTCGCAGCTGCCACCGCTGGCCCCTTTGGCCATTACCCCTCTGCTGCCTCTGCTTGCTGTCCCATGATGGCACATTTGGAGGTTCTACCACTTAACCCAGCCCTCGGTGATTTCAGCAAGTAGTGGGGAAACTCACAGCCAGTGTAGTCTCTTTATTCTCTGTCCTTACACAAGGTCTGAGGCTTAACACCTAGACTTGCTCAGCAGTAATGTCAGCTCTAGGGATCACCAACTAGAAACAAAGACCATCTGTTAAATCAAATCAGCTGTCACTAAAAACTAGAAACAGGCAGGTCTAATGGTGTTTAGGATGCTTTGGGGAGAGTCCACATCATCATGTAGGAGCACCTGTCCCCACCTACTCTCATCTTCAGTAGGATTTGGCATCCCTACGCTCTGCTTAACCAGTGAAGTTCAGTTGAGGGTGACCCTCCTCTTAGTCAGGGCATGCCAAGCACAGTTCTGCTGCCCTTTACTCGTAAAATAAGGATAACAACATTTTATTACCCCTGCATTCAAACACTAGAGTGATGTGTAACCCAACCAGCCAAAATTGATCATTCTGGCAATGCAGCGCCAGCTGCTGTGCACCTGGACAGAATAGGCATGTCTATGCAAACATGGTCTGCTCCTGAAGTCTTTTCCCCCAGCTCATCACTATATGTCAGGGCGAACTCATTCAGACCCTGATTACTCTAGCACAGTTAGCCGTATAGCAGATCAGCAGTAATATGCTATTTAATTATAGTCCACGAGTGGAAGTTTTATGGCCTAATCTTTAAAAATCTCAATCTCATTTTTTGTCACCCACAAATAATTTTGTGTGCGGTTTTGCAATTCTTTGTAGGTGCAAATAGGAACATATATCTGCCTGTCTGATGGCACTTGCAAATGAGGTAGCTAGACTTCCAGATGCCTCAGCTACACCCACAAATAATCATACCCATAAAATTTCACATGCAATTATTTGTGGATCTCTTCCATTCCCCACCCTCAAAAAGAGAGACCATGTCAAGGTTACTTTAAAAATTAGGCCCTTTAAACTCTTCATTGCTCATCATTTTTATTGTTTTCTTTACAATATGTATCACTTTAATTTTGAACTGTGTTGTTTGATATATAAGAACATAAGAATGGCCATACTGGGTCAGACCAAAGGTCCATCTAGCCCAGTATCCTGTCTTCCAACAGCGGTCAATGCCAAGTACCCTAAAGGGAGTGAACAGAGTAGGTAATCACCAAGTGATCCATCCCCTGTTGCCCATTTCCAGCTTCTGGCAAACAGAGGCTAGGGACACCATCCCTGTCCATCCTGGCTAATAGTCATTGATGGACCTATCTTCCATGAATTTATCTAGTTATTTTTTGACCCTGTTATAGTTTTGGCCTTCACAACATCCTCTGGCAAAGAGTTCCAGAGGTTGACTCTGCATTGTGTGAAGAAATACTTCCTTTTGTTTGTTTTAAACCAGCTGCCTATTAATTTAATGTGGTGACCCTTAGTTTTTGTGTTACAAGAAGGAGTAAATAACACTTCCTTATTTACTTTCGACACACCAGTCCTGATTTTAGAGACCTCTATCATATCCCTCCTTAGTCATCTCTTTTCCAAGCTGAAAAGTCTCAATTTTATTAATCTCTCCTCATATGGAAGCTGTTCCATTTCCCTAATAATTTTTGTTGCCTTTTTTGGACCTTTTTCAATTCCAATATATCTTTATTCCAATATATCTGTAGGCAGTATTCAAGATGTGAGCGTACCGTGGATTTATGTAGAGGCAATATGTTATTTTCCGACTTATTATCTATCCCTTTCTTAATGATTCCCAACATTCTGTTAGCTTTTTTGGCTGCCATTGCACATTGAGTGGATGTTTTCAGAGAACTATCCACAATGACTCCAAGATCTCTTTCTTGAGTGGTAACAGCTAATTTAGACCCCATCAGTTTATATGTATAGTTGGGATTATGTTTTCCAATGTGCATTACTTTGCATTTATCAACACTGGATTCCATCTGCCATTTTGTTGCCCAGTCACCCAGTGTTGTGAGATCCTTTTGAAGCTCTTTGCAGTCTGCTTTGGACTTAACTATCACGAGTAGTTTTCTATCATCTGCAAATGTTGCCACCTCACTGTTTACCCCTTTTTCCAGATTATTTATGAATATGTTGTATAGTCCCAGTCCCAGTACAGAACCCTGTGCAACTCTTTAATGTTATTGATATATACTTTGACTTGGTCAATGCCTTTCATTTGGAAGGATCCCAGAATGTTACAGGATACACTGTAACCCCCCCCCCCAATGCAACATATGGTATATTTTGGGCAATTTAGTTTAAGTTGGTTTGTGCTTATTAATTTTTATGCTGGTCAGCATTGAGGGAGGGCCCCAACTTCTTGTCAACCAACAGACTCTCCAGCACTCATCCCAGCTGCTGCTGGTGGTGTACTTGCTCTGTAAGCATGTTGCTGAGCAACATGCCGAGGCCTCCCTCCGTGTGAGGGCCTCAGGAAGCAGCACTGCTGACCTCAGCACAGAAGAAAATAAATACCTATTTCAATTTACTTCAGCAGATTTCAGATCCACTAAAATAGTGGAA
This sequence comes from Trachemys scripta elegans, assembly GCF_013100865.1. NCBI lineage: Eukaryota > Metazoa > Chordata > Testudines > Emydidae > Trachemys > Trachemys scripta. The sequence continues at coordinate 18,131,296 of NC_048308.1, read as the reverse complement.
ATAAATGTACAGCAATAATTTCACCTTTTACTCTGCCTCACACCCACACCTCCAAATCACCATGTCACCCACAACTGTAATAGAGCCACCTCCAGGATAAACTATAGCAACTGTTTAACAGCTCACAAAGACCCCATGCAGCAGTTTAGACAGCAAGTGAGAAAGCATACTGTATCATGGGAAATTTAGGTTGATCAATTGTATTGCTTATCTTCAGAAAATTCCAATATGCCAGTGCTGACAGCCCTACTCTTACATAAATGTGTCATGATATGTTGAATGACAACAAGTGGCCAGACTTAGAGCTGATCAAATTTTTCATTGTGAACACAGTATTCAATAAATGTATCACTCTGTCCCTTTGTGTGTTACCTGCGAATGGGTCACGATTTTCATAAATTTGTTCCTTATTAAAAATCATTGTACAAATGGTTTTATGAGCCCATTTGAGCTAAGGACTGTTTGTGAACTGTTTTGTAAACAGCATTCCAAATTTGTGATTTGTGACTGGTAAAGCACATCAAATGCTCTATTCCCCATCTGATTGACCTAACTTCCATCAACTACTCCTTACTTCCACCTAAAGCAGATGACAAATATTCTGTCTTGATTAAACTAATCTTGGCTATGAGCCTGATAGTCACATTTCACAAATGTTTGCAACTGGCAACTAAAGAGGCATACATACACTGAACTGAGTGAAACTTTTATGTAAAAGTCCTGCAGAATTTGATTGCTATAGGCCCAACTGGTTGAAATGCTACTGTTCTACAGAATTTATGGCAGTGACGAATCAGGCAAGATGGCCCAGATCTCCATCTGCAGCACACAATACAACTTCGGAAGCAACTTTAAGCCTACAGACTGCTCTAACCTATGCTGGGGAACTAACCCTGGGATTGGGGGAGTGCAAAAGGTACAGCTGAAGATCTAACCCACAACGTCTACCTCATAGAGCATAAGGACTAGAAATGGCTCCTTTCTACCAACAGAGTTGAGAGTTCCCCTCTTTTCTAATGATACAAGACTTTAGTTTCTAGCCCAGGTACTAACCCTTAAAAGAGCAACAGAAATTCTGCATAGAAAAAGATAGTTTCGATAATCTTAGGAGATTTCTACAAAGTATCTGTATAATTCTCTTCTTTTGATGCCTGCATAGTGAACTAATGGTACTAAAGCAACTGTTTCAGGCATATGTATACATGTACACAAAAAAGCACTAATAATATTTTTGAATTGCTCTAATGGTTTAGCAGTGAAATATACATCTTATCAAAATATATGAAAGTGCCCAATAGTTTAAAGTTTCTATCAGTACATGTAACTCACACATGGCTTCATCACCTGTGAATAATTTGTGCAGCCTTCCCAAATTGATGCAACTAATGAATTTATGCCACCACATCATCATATACTCACTTTTTCTCAATCCAGTATATAGTAATAAGATTTATGCTAAAATATTTCATTTGATGTGTATTCTGAATGCCTTTGTTTAAAATTGTTAACAGTGTTATTGCTGTGCCCATATCACTAACAGCTCTTGGCTAGATTCTTCAAGCCATTATCAGACTCAGTAAAAGTATATTATTTTGCTCAAGCTCTGCATATAACATCTGTTCTGTTCTTTTACAGACAGTAAATACTCTCTTCCCTTGACTCCTCAGGTTTGTATCTCTACCACTTTGCACCGTGGGTAGTCAGTTGCACCTTAGCAACGTGAGTGTGAAGGTGTACTGGATTAGAATGGCATCATTTTGCACCCACTTTGACAAGGCATACATAACTACTCCAGGTGGAAAGCAGGGGAGACCCAGGAGCCTTGTATGTCAAAATCTTTTTCTTTCATAGATTGTCACATCAGACATTGCCTGCAACAAATCTTTCAGGTTCAGAGGATCACTGACTTTCCAATGTCTATACAATATACATTCACAATCAGTAAAGCCAGCATTATTAATTTTCCTTGCCTCATATAATTACTGTCTAATTAGATTACATGATTAGTAGAAATCGTATTAGAAGCTGTATTTTAAAAAGGATTTGAACACCTTCTTTCTAGGCCATATTCACTCATTCACTAGCCATCCGAAGAATGTTGCAGTGACATCTGCTGTCAGTTTGATTCCAGTCATTTATCCTCTACATTTTGCATTCCCTCTAAATCTCTTTATTGGAAATGTAATATTTTGTGCCATTAGTACCTTCCCTAGTATTTGAGAACTCATTATAGAGTTATGTGATAGCTTATATAGTTATGTGTTGGCTTCGTTCTTTTTATAGCAGTATCATTCATATGTGCACTTAAGATCATATCATAAGTATCATTATAAAACCACATACTAGGGGCATGTCAGTTATTCACAACAATTCATTCAGGACTGAATCTTAGCATACAAGTTCTTTCAGCCTGGAAGGGAGTTTACTCTTGACAAAACTTGTTTAAATATTTTTAAGTTTACAGGAATAAACAGGATGAGAAGCTATTGGGCTTAGATATTATTGATCTCAATAGTGATAGAATAATGTGTAAAAAGAACAAGTTCTTATTGAGCCCAGTTTCCTCTCATTCTGGTTTCAGACTGTAGGTGTTACTTTGATGTACACTGGTGTAAGAGGACAACTGCACCTATTTCGTTTAGAATATGCTGAGGAAGGTGCTGAATTCATGTGGTCGAGCACTGCACTAGGACTCAGCAGATCTGGGTTCCACTCCTATCTCTAACACAGTCTTCCTCTGTGACCCTGGGCAAGTCTTGTAATCTACCCCTGCCTTAGTGTTCCCCATCTGTGAAACTGAGCTAATACTACTTTGCTAGCCCACAGCAGAGTTGTGAAGCAAATTCATTCATATCAGTGAGATTCTCCTATGCTGGGATGATTAAAAACCCTATAAATCAATAAAGCAGCTGCTGCGTATGTGAACACAAGGAGCTCTTTTCTGATCTGTCCTCAGGGTCAGCGTTGGTCAGGAACCTGCTGAGCTTTAGTCCCACCCCCAAATTGTATTCACCATATGACATCTAGATTTTTAAGTGTTTGAGTCTACTCTGCTGTCTTCAGAAACTGCCTGCAAAGCTGATTGTGCCTCATTTCCTCTGCAGAAAGCACTGTGCCAAGAAAGGAGGAGGAAGAGGCACAGAAAATTAGGGAACCAACAGTACTGGGTGTAGAAGGCCAAACTTCTTGGAGCCCGCAACACAGTTGCATGCACATGCACACATATACAGGCTGCTGGATGATCCCTGTCTGAGTGCCCTCAATAGGGCTGCGAAGCTCTCCTGTCCCCTCTTCCATGTGGGGGGAGGCTAAGAAAAGTCACCGTTTATATAACACATAGACTATAAAGCCATTGTGATCATCTAGTCTGACCTCCTGTATAACACAGGCCATAGGACATTCCTGAATTAATTCCTGGTGGAACAAGACAATCTCTTTTAGAAAGCCATCCAATCTTGATTTTAAAATGTCCAGTGATGGAGAAACCATCACAGCCCTTGGTAAATTATTCCAGTGGTTAATTACCCTCACTATTAAAAAATGCACCTTATTTCTAGCCTACTTTGTCTAGCTTCAACTTTCAGCCATTGGATATTGTTATACCTTTGTCTATTAGATCAAAGAGCCCTCTATTATCACATTTCTGTTCCCCATGTAGGTACTTACAGACTGTGATCAAATCAGTCCATAACCTACTCTTTGATACATCAAATAGATGAAGCACTCTGAGTTTATTAGTCTCAGGCATGTTTTCCATCCTTTAATCACTCCGTGGGAGCTGTCCTGAAGATAGTGAATCCCAGGAGGCTGGGAGATCAGGTTTGGTTTATCTAAGCATCCAAGGGCCTTATTTTCCTCCCTCTGACACTACTGATTTCAGTGGAGTTAGAATAGTTTTAAACCAGTGTGAGAGGAGAATTGGGCCAGGCATTTGGAAATGTATCCAGATTGCTAGGGTCTGAAAACTGGGCAAGGCAGACCAGAAGAATAGGCTTTCTCATGAGATTTCCATGAGGCCTGCCCCTCTGCTTCTGGGCATGGCTGGAAATATGTGTGCAGTCTCTGTTGCTATTTCAGTACTTCTGCTTCCATGTTTGGCAAAGCGCCAGGAAAACAACAACAACAACAAAATGCAAACCTCCAGAATTTTAAAAAAGTCCCTAATTCAAAATCAGTTGTTGCAATGAAAAAAAGTTTAGAGAACCGTTACCTTTTCTGAATTAATTAACCCATCCCGCATCAATCCCAACTCATCTGTTAAAATTTGTATAATTCTGTAGCATATCCTCCTTATTCTCCACTTCTACCAATACCTCTCCCAACGATCAGAGGGAAATAAGTGAAATATTAGCGAAATTTAGTACCACAGGTATTCAGTTCACTCCAAGTTACAGCTGTAACTTGCACGGGAACAGTACCTACAGCCTCTGTACATCATCATCATGAGCAATGGGCAACAGAGGATAATTAAACTGACACATGTTTTCTGAGTAGCTGAATGCACACAATATAGTTAGAAAGAAAAAAAAAAGATAATAGTTACTTCAAGATGACTTACCACTACAGGCTCCAAAATGTGCCCTTCAGAGTGCCCGTGGGTCCACCTCATAGATGTGGTGCACATGCCCCAGACTCTGTGGCAGCCTGTTGTCCATCTGGTGTGTCTCACTGCAGCCCTGTTTAGCCCTCTACCTCTCAAGAATGAGTGGGAGTTAGATTCTATAAGAAACAAACTGCAGACTTTAATAGATTAAGATTTAAAGGGACACAGCCAAACTCTGTGTGTGTGTGTGTGTGTGTGTGTGATATATATAGTGCCAAACAAATATATTTATTTTATCAAACAAAAACAAGCTTTTATAAAATCCTGATATTACTAACAATTTCCACAAATAATTAAAAAAAAATCTAGCGAACAGATATTAAACAAACATTGCCATGTAGTGTTTGAAACTCCATGCTTGCCTGTTCTGTTCATTCCCTCTGAAGCACCTGGCATTGGCCATTGTTGGAAGACAGGATACTGAGCTAGATAGACCACTGGGCTGACCCAGTTTGGCCATTCTTATGGAAACCCAAACGTTACACTCCTAAGGATCTGAAAGTGAAATTGCCTGTCAAAAGAGCAAAACTCATCCCCAGTAATTTTCATTTTCCACAATAAGAGAAATACGAAGTGTAAACTTAGGGCCAGTCATCTAAAGAGCTTAAATTGCTTCCCTAGATAAGGCCAGGCTACAATTAGTTCCCTAAGACACTAATTTCACAATTGGTTTCACTGTGTACTTCCATAAAAGTGCACACAAATACGGAATTTCACAGTGAAATATCAGCACAAACCCAAACCTCCATAGCTACCACTTCTTGGTAGTATGTATATAGATCACCCCACCATACCATCAGTAGTATTATAACTTAGCTGTAAAGTACAATAGCAGCTTTTCAATTATACATAAGTCCTCTATTTTTAATTGGAAGTGAGTCTGGAAACTACAGTAGCTTTAACTTGAAGGTTCCCACTTTCAAAGTTCACCGTTTCTGAGTAATGCATGCACAAAAGTCTTTAAAGCTTTTCTGAGACTGAAAATGTTTTTCCCACTTCTTTTTAACCAGCACTCAGAAAGCGTGAATGGGGTTTGCTCAAACATGAAACTAAAGGCTCATGTGGACTGAGGCCAGGCATGGAAGATTTCCTTTGAAAAGGAGAATTTTTCAGAAATCTATGAGCGTGTAAAAACAGGGGCTATAATGAATGTCTGAATGTATTATAAACTGTAGCATTGGCTGCCAGTAAATGATACAATAAGAAAGTGGATCTGTACTACCTATAGAAATTGGTATTTTCCAATCAGTCATTCTTTGAATTCCTATTCCTGTCAAAAGTGGGTAACTGACAGTCTTATAATCAGCATGGTAGTCCTTTCACTAGCCTTTCTTATCTATAGGAATGTTTCCTACTCTCCCTTACCAGCCTACCCTGAAAGCCTACAACCGTTGCTTGTAATAATTTTTTTTATAACATTTCTACCCCTCACTTCAATCCAGTCAGTGCCATTGCAGGCAGTCTGCTTGTTTCATTGCTTTTTTCAAGCATCATATCCTCCCGAGATACTATCACACCCAGCTCCTCCTGTTCAGTCTCTCATTCATGCAGGCTTTGTATTGCAATTAGTTAAAGCCCCAGCTATTTTCCTGATTAAATAAATGGTGGTCTGGTTACTCCAAAGATACCATGGTTTTATTAGATAACTACACTACTATTTTGATTCTTATTTGTCTTTCATTTTCATAGAGACAAATGCATCCCTGTTTTATGTGTTTGTTGTTTTCTTAAGATGGAATCCTCTGTGCCATCTTTATACTTAAGTATTGCTCTCTTATGGGCCATAGACTTAGGTTCTTTGTTAGCTTTAATTCAGTCGGTGTGCAGGAAAACTCCTAGCAAAGTCATTGAACATTTGCCTGAGTAAGAAATAAGGAAAAACTGAGCCAAGGACCAAGTCAAGGAGTTGGCTCCAATTCCAGAGATAGGCAGCAACCCTGCTGGAAACCTGTGCTGAGTTCTGGTGCCCACAATTCAAGAAGGCTGTTGATAAATTGGAGAGGGTTCAGAGAAGAGCCACAAGAACGATTAAAGGATTAGTGATTGACTCAAAAGAGCTCAATCCTATTTAGCATAAAAAAGAAAAGGCTAAAGGGTGAATTGAATACAGTCTATAAGTATCTACACGGGAAACAAATATTAATAATGGGTTCTTCAATCTAGCAGAGAAAGGTATAACACGATCCAATGGCTGGAAGTTGAAGATAAACAAATACAGACTGGAATTAAGGTGTGATTTTTTTTTTTTAAACAGGAAGAGTAATTAACCATTGGACAAATTTACCAAGGATTGTGGTGAATTCTCTACCACTAGCAATTTTTCAATCAAGATTGGCTGTTTTTCTAAAAGAGATGCTCTAGGAATTATTTTGGGGACGTTCTATGACCTTGTTTACAGGAAATCAGACTAGATGTTCACAATTGCCCCTTCTGGCTTTAGAATTTATGAATCAGTGAATCCCACCTGTTTTCTCCAGCTGCCCCAAGAGTAGAAATTCCTTCATTTTCAAATAGCAGCTGAATCCTTCAAATCAACCAAATTATGAGTGTGTTCAAATAAGATACTCTCCATGTAATAGGGAGAGAAAAAGCCAAAGAAAGTCATTCTCTTCTAGCCATGATCATGAAAAGCCAAACTGAAATGGGCTCTAAGAACTGTGCAGGCTAAACATGGATAGGTCGTTGACCTCACACAATAGAGCCCAAGTTCTCAGTCCATAAATCTTTGAGCCTTCACACTGTATGTCCCCCGCAGTTTGGCCTTTTCTTCTAAGAACCAACGTGGACTCTCTTAGAAGTTCAGTCAAACTCCCTCGGCTCACCCTCATGGTCCTCCACAGGGAGCAGCAACAGCCACTTTATAATCCTTGATTTAGCTTAAGTGTTCAGACCTCACGCACATCAGGAAATAGCCTTATAACCCCTCATCCACTGGGCACCTCCATATTGCCTCATCTTTCATTAACTGCTTGTTCTCTTTCCTTTACCACCTAAATGGGACCTAGTAGGCACTGGGAATTGCAAAGGGGGCTGGCTCATTTTTTCGATCTTAGATACTAATGGAACCTTTCTGAAGTAGATAAAAGGGGCCCCTTGCAATTGTGTGCACTGACATCCTTTGTAGTGGAAAATCAATTAGAATTCTAGTTACTTCTTCCAAACTCTCAGAGGCAAAGGTGTGTGTGTGTGTGGGACAGGGGGTAATGGGGCTCCCAGTTGGGGTGTGGGTGTATGGCTGCCTATGACAGAGGAGAATGTATGATCCCTAGAACAGTATCAGCCATGTCACAGCTAGTTAAAAATAAAAATCAGGGCGTTACTATTATTAATATATTTTAAAAGCCATCTAGTTAATTTTGCGGAGGGTTAAAGCACAGGACCAAGAGACTTGGATTCTTTCCCTGGCTCCTATTCCTGTACAGACTTCCTGTGTGACCTCGAGCAAGTCATTTAGAGTAAAATTTCAAACTCCAGCCTCCATATGAATATGTGAAACTGCACAACACCGCACTTGCACTTCATAGGTGCACACACTGGCATACATACGTGCCTGGATGAGCTAGAATGGGTACAAACCGCTTTGTGACAACGCGGTTTTATGGAGGAAAATTGTAACCTTTGGGCACACATGTCCCGATTGGTAGCCTGTTACACTCATTTTCCCAAGGGATAAGGACAGTAGTCAATGCTAATCTAGATACTCCACAGAGGTATATTCACGTACAGCACTGCAGTGGTGCGGCTGTGCAACTGCACCAATACAGCTGTGCAACTGCAGCACGTCTGGTGAAGATGCTCTATGCCACCAGGAGAGAACTCTCCCATTGGCTTTAAAAATCCCACCTCCGCAAATGGCAGGAGCTATGTCGGCAGGAGACGCTCTCCTGCTGACATAGTGCTGTGCACATGAGCACTTATGTCGGTGTAACTTATGTTGCTCAGGGGGGTGATTTAGTCACATCCCTTGAGCGTGTGCCCCATAAGCTATAGTGTAGATGTAGCCAAACTCCAGGCCAGACAGAGGCTTAGGGTATATCTGCACTGCAAAGAAAAATCTGCGGCACTGCGTCTCAGAGCCCATGTCGATCGACTGGAGTTTGTGGAGCTTGGGCTGCGGGGCTAACAATAGCAGTGTAGACATTCCTCCTTGGGCTGCCGCCCAGGTTCCAAGACTCTCTCCCACCCACCAGGTTTCAGAGCCCAGGCCCCAGCCCAAGCGGAAATGTCTACACCGGGGTGGCCAACCTGAGCCTGAGAAGGAGCCAGAAATTACCAATGTACATTGCCAAAGAGCCATAGTAATACATCAGCAGCTCCTGATCTGCTCCCCCACCCCACTCCCAGTACCTCTCACCCACTGGCAGCACCGCTGATCAGCACCTCCCCCTCCCTCCCGCACCTCCCAATCAGCTGTTTCCTGGCATGCAGGAGAGAGGGGGGAGGGGATGGCAGGCTTAGGGGAAGGGGCAGGAAGGGGTGGAGTGGGTGCAGGGCCTGTGACAGAGCCAGGGGTTGAGCAGTGAGCAGGGCCGGCTCCAGGCACCAGCCCACCAAGCATGTGCTTGGGGCGGCGCCTGGAGGGGGGCGGCGGGGTGGGGTGCTCCGGCCCGAGAGCGGGGCCGCGACTGGGCTCGCCACCCTCCCCCCGGCGCTCTGGCCGGTCGGGGATTGCGGGCCCGTAGCCGGGCTTGGCACCCTCCCCTGCCGCTCGAGGGGGTGGGGGGCGGCGGGTGGCTTTTTTGCCTAGGGCGGCAAAAAAGCCAGAGCCGGCCCTGGCAGTGAGCACCCCCCACCCCCCAGCATATTGAAAAGTTGGCGCCTGTAGCTCCAGCCCCGGAGTCAGTGCCTATACAAGGAGCCGCATATTAACTTCTGAAGAGCCACATGTGGCTCCGGGGCCACAGGTTGGCCACCCCAGTCTACACTGTTAGATTTTGGACTGCAGACTTAGCCTCGCAAACCCAAGTCAATTGATCTGGACTCAGACTCAGCATGATGGATTGTTTTGCAGTGTAGTCATATCCTCAGTGACCACACAAAGTGCAAGGCAGTTGAAAGTCAGACCCACAGCATTTTCACCTTCATCTATAACTTGCTACATGTACTGCCACAGCTGATGTCTGTGCCATCCAGTATGTTTCAGCCCATTACACATCTTATCATCATCTTTATGAATCCAGGATATGTGGAATTCTCCCTGAACTCTTTATTGTTGATGAACATGTATAAAAGCAACAACTTTGGCAATGTCTTGTTAGATTAATCTCAGAATAGCTCTCTTTCAGTTAAGAGATTCAAAAGTCTCAAAACTCCAAGACAAAGGCACTCAGAGAAAGTGGGAGAGTGTTAAATGTGTTGGTAGCACAGTGCAGAAGAAAAAAACATGATAGGAAGCACCACAAGACAAATACAGCTAGCAGTTCACAGTGAGCTAACCCCTTCAGCTGCAATACAGTGAGGGATCACCACCCTAACAAGGTTGCTATTAAGTGTCTTTGCTATGAAATTCACTGGCGTAATGAGATCAATGTCTTTGTAATATTTTGTGCCCTTGTATGGAAATAACCTGTAGACATCAGCTCAATACCTGACAACGGTTCTCAGTCAGAGCAAGATTCTGGCAGAACAGATTTGACTGCTCAGCTTCTAGTAAAAAATAACAAACTCCACCATAGCTGACAAACATTTCTTCAAGAGGTAGCTCCTATACATTCAGATACTCGGAACTTACAACACTGCCTGCAACTGCACCATCTGGTGACTCCCAGTTATTCTACAGTTTCAGCTAAATGCAGTGTCTGTATCCACTGACATCGGTGAGAAAGCTCCTATTGAGAGCAGTGTAAGAAGAGACCCTTCTTATCTTTTTTTAGCCTTTTTTTTTTTAGCTTCTTAGCGTTTTTTTCCCCCCCAGTGCTTTCTGAAAATCAAGACTATTTCAAAAGGCCTCAATTTGGGACCCCCAAAATTGAGACATCCAGAATTACTTGTAGGGTGACCAGACAGCAAGTGTGAAAAATCAAGACGGGAGTGGGGGATAATAGGCGCTTATATAAGAAAAAGACCCCAAAATTGGGAGTGTCCCTATAAAATCGGGGCATCTGGTTACCCTAATCACTAATCACTTTTGAAAACTTTGGCCATTACATTTAGTTTAACAAGCTAATTCAAATGAGGCTTAAGGAGACCCCAGCCAAAAGTTTGGAACTATTTTCTTGCAGACTAACAGAATGATGGAACTTGAGTGAGACAGTTTAGGTCAGAAGCAGGGGTCTGGGTTTGGGTTGGTACGGTTGATTTTTTTAACTTGTCTTTAGGATTTGCTTGACCCTGAGCAAGGAATAGAAACATGCAGTTATTCTGCAAACACAGCCGCATGTCTCTGTGCTAGAAGGTGGTATCCAAGTGGAGAGTGTGTGAGGGAACATTATGCATATATAGTGAGATAGCTGTGGCATATAAGGCTGCCTGGGTTTATCATAAAGGTGGCAGTGAAAAGCTTTAGTAAAATTTGCTTTATTCTCCCTCTGATCTTTGACTCAGTCTGTAGTTGTGCTGGAGGTGCTGAGAGAAGCAACCTGTCAAGTGTCATAACACTGCATGTTTAATTTTCCTACAAAATAATCTTGAAAATCTATCATGTGTATACTCCTCTAACTTTTCAGCTTTCACAGTGAAGTAAGAGACAGCATCATGGCACTTATGGGTATTGATTATTTAAATTAATGGGCTGAGACTGATTTAATCTAATGCTGCAATGATGGGGATTCTAAATGGTATTTCTTTTCATGCAATGAAGCTGAAAAGTAGAGATGTCTCAAGGGCAGACTACATGCTACTTGCTATCCAGAGACAATGGCTCACAAACTTCCAAGACCCACAGTGACCCCTTCTCCATTTCAAAAATATACTATAAAATAACCTTTCAACCTGCCAAGGCCTAAATGTGGGACACGGTGTTACAAAGACCCAGAATGAGGGACACAAAAAATTAATTTAGCAGGAAATGTAAAATGTGGTGGGACATGCCTTGGGTCTACATTACTTTCTGTAATCCATTTTATGATTCTGCATTTCTCATGTAAGTAATTTTCAACAGTAATAGTTGGGGGACACCACATCTCCACGAAATAAAGGTAACTTTAGGGCTAAAACGATGAAGTCCCTCAAAATGAGGGATAGTTAAGAGGTATAGTATGATGAGTAGAACTGGAAAAAAAGGATTAGATTTCAGGAGGGACTTAGTGTCACCAGGGAATTCAGAAATGCAAGCTGAGTCCAGACAGCTAGCTGTCAAACTCTAGAGCCTCAGTATATCACACAGCATACTGAACACAGATCTCTCCCCTACAGCACTGTATTGCTAATGAAACAAAAGGAACAGCTGCATAGGTGAAATTCACCCCAACTCATAGGGCCCAAGTAGGCATGCCCTTTCTGCTAGCTAGAAGGTAAAATCCCCATGGTGCATAAGGCCATCTGCCCCACTTAAACTCTGTGTCAAGGGCTTTCATGGGCCTGTGCAGGTTCCGAGTGCTATGGGAGTTTCACCTTATTTCATAGGGGTGAGGCTGGTAGTAAGAGAAATGTGGAACTAATAGCACTCACTGCCTAGTGCTGTTACTTCTCTCTTACCAAGCTATGCAGCTCAGTTTGCATTCCTACTATGCTATTTCTAGGCTTCTCCTGAGCACAGACTATCAATCATGCCAGATTGTGTAGTGGTTTCCTGATGTGGATAAGTATCCACCGGGGACAAAGATAAGACTACCAAACTTATTAAGGATGTAATTCCAAATCTCCAGAGATCAAAAGTTACTATAGTAACCCTGTATCCATCTAGCTTGTTCGGCTCTTGTAATTTCTGATATAATACATCTATTTCATTAGACCATATTGTCACGTTTCATTACATTACATGACATGGGAAACGCACAGAAAAATACATGAGACACTGCAAATATTTGACAGTTTTCCAGAGTATGACACTAGAAAAATTGTTGCAAGTCAGATTGTGCATCTTACATCCTGCAGTGTTGGGTGCCCTAGACAGACATGATTAGACCACTCTACAAGTAATAGCGAGAGCAAACTTGCAAAGTGAATTTCAACCCCTAAAATTTAATTCCTACTCACTCTGTTGTGTCTAGATGTGGTATCGCACTCTGATTTCAAGATAATTGCAACACCTCTGCTCCTCAGGCCAAGCTAAGCCTGTGATTTAACTGTTCCTCTGATTTTTTCCTTGCCTTTATCACTTTACGGCACAGATTTCAAGTTAGTCAGTCTTCCTTGGACTTTTTGTATTGTCATTTCAAGTAATAACAATAGCACTTATAGAACTCTATGAAATAAAAGTATTCAGCCCAGATGCCTGATTCCATCCAAACTGCTCCTGGCACTTCATGGTGGAGTGTGGGGACAAAGGTTGTGTAAAGCCACCTTATTTACCTCATCCCCAGTTCTAGGGCTGGCCGGCTGCTGCTGGGCCACTCCCTGCCATAAACAGGAGAAGCCTCAAAGCTCCTTTAATTTTGCATTGGCTGCCAAACAGTCTCTGAGGGTCTTTTTGGCTGCCAGGGTTCACCAGTCAGGGCCGGCTCCAGGCTCCAGCTGAGTAAGCAGGTGCTTGGGGCGGCCAAGGGGAAGGGGCGGCATGTCGGGCTCTTCGGTGGCAATTCGGTGGAGGGTCCCTGTCCCTCTCGGAGGGAAGGACCTGCCGCCAAATTGCCGCCGAAGAAGAAAGCAGCGCGGTGGAGCTGCCGCCGATCGTGATTGCGATCGCGGCTTCTTTTTTTTTCGCCGCTTGGGGCGGCAAAAACCCTGGAGCCAGTCCTGTCACCGGTGCATAAGGGACACCCCTGCCACATTCCATTTCTCCAGGCAATGCCTCCTATACTGTAACAGTGTCACACAAGAGCCTCTGTGATGGCTCCATGCAACTCGCAGATTCCCCCATGCAAAGGAGAATCTTCAGATGGGGTTGGTCCACAAAGCAACCAGAAGCGGGGCTAGGACCTAGCCCATGAAAGTAATGGTTGTATGTACATTCTAGTCATCCAGGATATTTACACATGTTGAGTGTTATCCCAATATACCATAACAGCTCTTTGCCATAGCAATGGACTACTCCATAAAATGTATTCAGGCACTTATAAAAATGCATATTATCCTTCTGAAAAGCCATAATCCCTTCAGGAAAGAGATGACAGTATGTGGTGCAAATTCATATTTGGGGACTTTTACATTATGGTCTTTGTGCATTCTTGACCAGATGGACTTTAACAGCTGCCAGCCATACACACACTCTTTCTGAGCTAGAGGAACAAAACAGCTCATTTGTTTCAAATTGTTTTCCAAATATACCCAACACAAGGGCACTTCTCTACAATATTGACTATTTGCCTGCCTAATTTTAGCTTGATAAGTAATGCTATTTTTGAGAATTAGAAGTGTGAGAAAAAAACAAACAATTCCTTCTCCAGTCCTGTAATTTAAAACCAGTGGGATCCATTCCCCCCTCCGTCCATCCCCCAAGATTTGGTAAAAATAAAATACCCATCCCAGGCTGATGCTCTGAACATCAAGTTCATTCTGATGAGAACTGTCAGAGGTGGGCGATAAACAGCAGAGAAAAATGGGTTTTGGAATGAAATGCGGACACAATTAGAGGGACAACACTGGCACGGTTGCAACATAAATATGTGCTCTAAATGCTGTCCAGCTGTGACACACACCTAATGATCAGGTTGGAACATCAAAAGCTATGTAAAGAGGGCCATTGCTATGTGGGAGTTCTTAGCCCCCTTTCTAGATTTGGAGATCAAGTTAGGCATAGGGGGAGCAGCCAAAGGATTTTGATTTGAATGTGGCTGGGTTAAATATCCAAAGGCTGATATGATTTTGGAAAGTCTATCTTGGTTCTTTGGATCTCATTTCTCTGTATTTTGTAGCACTAAGGCTCCGATCCTTAGGGCTAGAGTCACAGGGTGGATTTAGGCACCTAAGTCCAACATTTAAGCACCACTGGCATTCACAAAACCACTGCTCAGCTGCCACCTAAACCAGTAGATGTCCAAAGTCCCCAGGGTGCCAAAGTTTCCACCACTGAGCTTGCGCAAATCTGCCTTAGTCCTGACACTGCTGAGCTGCTCAGGACCTAACTCATGTCTAAGACCCAACAGGATTCACAAACCGGGTGTTCCTCTGCCTACTTCACCTGCAGGCCTTGATTTGGTGGGTATACTCTGAGCACACCTATCCCCACCAGAGAAGGTGGTAGTGCCCCCCCAATACCCAATAGCTGGCCTCCCAGGGAGTGTTCTAATCACTGAGCTATAGGGTCATCTCTCTCTCTCTGTGGCCCATTGACTACTTAAGTATTTCATGCAAAGAGGAGGAACTTCAATAGGAGAGACAGGCACCCCCAATCCAGAATACCCTATAGCCCAGTGGTTAGGGACTCACCTGGGAGGTGGATGACCTGAGTTTTAGTCCTTGTCCCAGATCAGATAGGGAATTTGAACTTGGATCACCCCCATTCCAAATGAGTGCTCTAATCACTGGGTTATTGGAAGGGTGGCGGCAGGAAAGAGAACCACCACTGCTTCTTTATGTGAGATGGATCACCTAACACCAGGAGTGAAAGGGCACATGACTGTCAATCCCAAATGGAAGGAGGTGCCTCCCCTGGCCTGGAGTTAGGCACCTATCTCCCTCTGAGGGTCCAGCTTATGTCATACCATTCTCCTTGGCATTGTCTACTGGCTAGCTTAGGCAGCTCCCCACGCAGAGTGCTGGCTTTTGGGAATCCCGTTTTAGGTGCTTAACTCTCCCCATGCATTGGATAGGGAGTCTGGGCACCTAACTCGAGGCTGTGAAATCCATTAAACAGCAGGGCACTATTGTGAGAATTGGTCTATTACTTTTGCCTGCTTAGAAATTTACCACGGAAAATAGGTCAAGTTATTTTCAGTAAAGAATGTTATAAAGAGGTGCAAAAGCACCAGAGAAACTGGATTAGTCTACACCAAAAAATCCCCGTTAATATAATCCAAGGATTGAAGAAATTATGCTTGTTAAAAACAGTTGATGTGAAGCCAAAAGTTAATGAACCAAAAGTGTTGTGTAGAAAGTTAGGCCTAATTGATGGACAAAACAATGAGGGGATGGGTTATTCTACCTTGTTGGGTCCTTATAGAAAGATGGGCGGGAGGGGAGGAAACAGAAAGAACAGACAGAGTCTACTGGAATGAGTTTCACCCATTGCTGTCTCCCTCACCATCTTCTGGGACCCTGGACCTTCTTCGTCCTAATCCTGAGGGATGTCCTGACCAGCAGGGACCAAAGAGAGAGATCTACCCCTACCAACTTCAGATGAATCCCAAACACGCCCAGGGAAGAAATGGGATTGGACTGTAACAGCAGCAACGGCAACAGCTCCAGCTCCTCTCAACCAACTAACTTCTTTTCTTTTCCCCAAAAGGAGAGTTATACTATTTTGAATACCATCTAAGACAGTGGTTCTCAAACTTTTGTACTGGTGACTCCTTTCACATAGCAAGCCACTGAGTGTGACGCCCCCCCCTTATAAATTAAAAACACTTTTTAATATATTTAACACCATTATAAATGCTGGATGCAAAGCGAGCTTTGGGGTGGAGGCTGGCAAATCGTGACCCCCCATGTAATAACCTCATGACCCCCTGAAGGGTCCCGACCCCCAATTTGAGAACTCCTGCTCTAAGAAATTGTCAGGCAAGGGTGAGGGGGTTGTCCTTCTAAAACTCTCCTCAGCTAAAGAGAAAAAGAACAAAGGATGTTGTTAAAACGAAAACCTTCTTTCATACTTTACATTTCAAAGGCTTTAACTGTTTCCCTTCTTTTTGTATCTTTAATAAAAGGTAAAGGGATTTTTAACGGTGTGTTTGCATGGTACTGAGCAGGTTGAGGTCTCTGTACACCAAACCCTGAGCCTTGTTTAACCCTGTTTAATGTTGGACAGTGACTGGTTATGTTAACAGCTTCAGCCCATTTTTTCTATTAAAATTAATACAGCAGCACTTAACAGAGGCACAACAATGCTGAGCATTGCACTGCCTAAGTCCCCATTGTGAATCTAGCCCATGGTGCACAAAATTGAAACACCATTTAGAGCCAGATTCAGTTATTCTTATGCACACTGAGCAATCCTATTAATTTCAGTAGTGCTAAGTGAAGAGTAAAGTACTATGAAATATAAGGGGATCAGAATCTGTTCCTTAATAAACAGCTTCTACTCACGTATGCAGTGTAGCTGTAGCCACGTCAGTCCCAGGATATAAGACCTGAAGGAAAGCTCTGTGTGGCTCAAAAGCTTGTCTCTGTCACCAACAGAACTTGGTCCAATAAAAGATATTACCTCCCCCACCTGGTCGCTCTTACGTCTCACTGTATTCAGTACTCAGATTCTAACAATATGAACCAACTTGCTACATATGAAATCCCTGCTCAGTCCCCAAATCCATCTCACCCACCCACATGCTGTCCATCAGACCCTCCCCCAAATGCCAAATGTGAGCTCTAAGGCATGCCTGGAAGAGCAATAACTCCAGGTTCTGGTGGACTAAAGAGGAGGAGATGAACATGTTCCAAAGACGTGGGGCCTGCCAGCCACCACCTGTTGATATGGAGGTTCCCCCACTTCAGACAAGTGCTTCTGCTTATCTGAATCGCTTGAATCAGTAAACAGAGCCAGGACTCTCTCTTAAAAGCAGACTTCCTTTGATGACTTTGAGCGCTTCTGCTTCTCGTCCTGATCACACTTGACATCAAGGATACATTTATAAAGGATTCATAAATGATTAATTAATGATTATAGAGGCCAAGAGATTGTTTCTAGCCACCAGTGACACTTGCTACTATATTATAACCCTCTATAACACATAGCTCACAGTCACAACTTACCCAAAATGTACCCTTAATATAAAAGTATGACGGGAAACACTATGAAAGCAGCCTTCCTGGACCTATTTATGCACTGGGAGCAGCATAAGAAGTTCATAAAAAACATTTAATCAAACAATACCAACCTCAAGAAGTCTGGTTCTGAAAACTTGCAAAGGGATTAGGAGGCAGTTTTTTTACCCAAACCATTTTATCCATCTCTAGTTCAAATTAATATGCCAAACCATTAACCCAGCTCCCAAGTAGATGCTGTAGCTCAAAGGTGCAGACTGTGCTCATTTCACTGTAGTGAAACAGAAGGAGACATAATCTGTAATATTTATTCATTATTTTTAAATGGAAAAAAATAAAAACAATTGAACTTTGGAACTAATAGGACAATACTGCCCTCTGGTGTCTAAGAGTGAAATTGTTAGCTTGGCCCAGCATTAGTACCAATACTTTACCTTTCCAAAGTACTTTACAAAGTTGAACGAATGCATATGTATTTATTTTAGAATGTGATTAACACTGTATCCTTATCATAACAAAGCTTCCTGAAGAGCTTGCCAACTCCAGACCAAGTGAGTAATAATATTATTTCCATGTAGGTGAACCTGTGAGAACTTGGCTTATTGTTTCTAATAAAATAACACGTTTTGATAGAGTCAGGAGTTATAACTTTAGGAAATTATTTAAAAACAAGTGGGTTAAAAGCTGTAAACAGTTGCTATAGGAGCAGGCTGAGTTGTAAGTATATGCTATTAGCGACTAACTAACCTCTATGAACTGATTCAGTGTTTTTATCAACTGGCTGTATTCCACCAAACAATTAAGGCAGCAAAGCCAGAGTGTGGTGGTGTTTGTTTCCAAATTTACGTGGTAGAGAGAGGATAATAGAGGAAGAAGAGATATTTAAATGAAACCAGTAGAAATATGTTTCTCCTCATCCAGTGCTGTATGTAGCTCTCTATCTGGGCAACTAAGTCTGGCTTTAAATAATTAGAACTGTGTCAAATCAGAATTTTATAAAAATATGGTTTGTTCTTGTTAAGGATTGTTTGTAGGTATGCTGTGAACCTTTGATAAATATCTGCTGATCGTCTCTATCTGGTTTGGTTATCTTGTTACACTGATGACCAAATACCTATAGGCCAGGTCCCATGGAAGATGCAAAGCAGTCATCCAGCTTAGTTGGATCCCACATCCACTTTCCTGCAGGCCCCCAGAATAGTGTGCATGTCAGAGGTGGGGAGGGGATGTGGTCACAGCATACTGCACTCTGGGTCTAATTATTGGGGGTTGCTGATGTCTGGAGTGCACCAAATCATCAGAGTAACAGTAACGTCCCAGGTGTACTGCAACTTCCAGGCAAGCACTGTAGGTGCTTCAGCAGTTAGGCCTTGTAGGTACTAGCTCTGCTGGGTCATAATAAGCACTCAAACACATGGCTAAGTGAAAGGGTAATTTACCAGGGCTGTCAGAAAAGAGAGAGGTTAACAATACCTAGGTACACAGTCTTAACAATTATAGTCCAAAGTGAGCAACTTCCTAGCACTGAAGCGGAGTCCCATCCAGTTGGCAGCCTGGCTGGTGACAACAAGCATTTGTTTGAGACTCTCAGGGTTATCTGCAATCAGGACTAGGCTACAAGAGGGCTTCATCATATGGTAGAATTGCAAATCACTTTGTGCCAGGTCCACACAGGAGCTCATCTAATCCAACCCCCTGCTCAAAGCAGGACCAACACCAACTAAATCATCCCAGCCAGGATGATTGTCAAGCCAGGACTTAAAAATCTCTAAGGATGGAGATTCCACCACCCTCCTAGTGAAATAGTGTTTCCTAATATCCAACCTAGACCTCCCCTACTGCAACTTGAGACCATTGTTCTTTGTTCTGTCATCTGCCACTACTGAGAACAGCCTAGCTCCATTCTCTTTGGAACCCTCCTTCAGGTAGTTGAAGGCTGCTATCAGTTCCCTCAGCCTCTCTTCGTAAGTCATGTGCCCCAGTCCCCTGATCATTTTTGTTGCCCTCCACTGAACTCTCTCCAATATGTCCACATCCTTTCTGTAGTGGGGGGCCCAAAACTGGACTCAGTACTCCAGATGTGGCCTCACCAGTGCCGAATAGAGGGGAATAATCACTTCCCTCAATCTGCTGGCAATGCTCCTACTAATGCAGCCGAATATGCCATTCGCCTTCTTGGCAACAAGGGCACACTGTTGACGCATATCCAACTTCTCGTCCACCGTAATCCCCAGGTCCTTTTGTGCAGAACTGCTGCTTAGCCAGTCGGTCCCCAGCCTGTAGCGGTGCATGGGATTCTTCTGTCCTAAGTGCAGGACTCTGCACTTGTCCTTGTTGAACCTCATCAGATTTCTTTTGGCCCAATTCTACAATTTGTCTAGGTCACTCTGGACCCTATCCCTACCGTCCAGCATATCTACCTTTCCCCCGCCCCCAACTTAGTGTCATCTGTGAACTTGCTGAGGGTGCAATCCATCCTATCATCCAGCTCATTAATAAAGATGTTGAACAAAACCGGCCCCAGGACCAACCCCTGGGGCACTCCGCTTGATACCAGCTGCCCACTAGACATCGAGCCATTGATCACTACCCCTTGAGCCTGACAATCTAGACAGTTTTCTATCTATCTTCTAGTCCATGCATCCAATGTGCTTCTCCCAGCTGTGTCCCAGGGCAGGGAGTCATTGTTTTGTTTACAAACAGAGGCAGGGACTCAGATGGGAGCAAAACCAAGAAGACTAGTTCTCAGAGCCTCCAGCAGTTGGTCCCAGGTAACTGGGAAGGATGCCATGGTTAATAGTATGAAAAGCAGCATAGAGGTCAGGAAGGATGAAGAAAGAAAGAGAATGAGAGGCAGATGAGAGGAGAGCACTTACCCACCCATGGGTGGTAGGTTCTGCTCCAGGCTGGGTTGTGCAACAATGCCTGCGTTGCAGTACTAGATTTTAACTGAAAACCATTTTGTTTTGTCATTTCTTTGTTCTGAGTTTGAGAAAAGGAAGGAATGAGAAAGTGTCGTATGAGTATCAGATGTGATTATACCTCAAATTTTTAGGGTTTCAACTGCATTCAGGACAATTCCAGAACAAAGAACAGAAATTGCATCCACAGAGTCCATAAAGTCGACAATTATTTGTATTATTCACTTGGCACCATCTGTGTGCTCAGCACTGCCAGAAAATGTAATCCCTTAGCCAATGCATATAAAATGTGTAACTCTGGATAAGATGGCTCAGATATTTAAGTATGAAGTGTATAGTTATTGACCACACGTTATCACATGTTCACTGTGATGTTAATATCTATGAACGGAGGGACGGATGGCAATAGAAGTTTTATTTGATTAAGGACTAGAAGGTTTGACCCTCCAACTTTCTTTCAAGAGGGAGAGCTGCCCAGAGCTCCTGTGCCTGTTTATTTTCCTTTCTTGCCTGCAGTGGCCCTGATATATCTCAGAAGTCTCATTTTTCCCCCAACTTTAAAATGTGGAATTTTCTTGGTGTTTGGTTTAAACTATTCTCCTGTGAAAACTGCAACTCAATCACTGTAGTGCTGTGTTTAAGATCCTTCTGGAAAGTAACTAGCCTTTAAACAGAAGTCAAAGCAGTGTTGCCAACTCTCATGATTTTGTTATGAATCTCTATTGTTTTCCTTAAAGCCCCAGCTCCTGGAGGCAAGTGACGTGATGATTTCAGCCTTCATTCTTAAAGAAAAATGAAGTTTCTAGTCCTTGTGGCTGTGGAGAAAGCTTCAAAGTGTGACCCCAGTGCACCTTAAAGGCTCAAAAAGCAGAATGTAACAAAAAAACCCTCAACAACCCAAATCTATTATTTTTACACAATCTCATGATTTTTGGTGAGCCTGATTCATGATTTTTTTTAATATTTGGGGTTGGCAATACTATGAAAGTGTTTTGAAAGTGTCAGTTTCACTCCTGTTTAAAGTCACTTTCTAGTCTATTGTTTGTAGTGGGGTAACACACCTAGAGCCCCAGACAGGTGCAGTATAAATTCATGGGGCCTTGCCCTAATAGGATGTTTCCAAACATTAAATGATCTATTCCAAGCTTGATGAAGTGCAAAAAAGTGATAGAAAGTCATCTAGATTTTTCTACAATTGTTTCAATTGTTGTATTCAAGAGTTAGTAAAGTAAGAATATACATTAAATTTTTAAACCTAACCAGTGTCCCTTAAGTGAATTGACGCAAGATGTCAGAATATGTTAGTATTAGAGCTGAGTGTGTCTAATAGTTATTTAATTGTCTTTCTTTATATAGGAATTAGAAATTATCTGACAGGAGCACTGTATCTAAGTTATTATCTGAAAAAAAATCAAGAGTTTTCAGGTGCCCAAGTAGCCTCTGGAATCATGGCTAAAGTTGCCCCCTCGCCCCAAATCAGAAATGGTGCCCCTGTCTGGCCCCATGCACAAGTTAAGTGGAGGAGCATCTATCTTTCCTTGGTTCATGGATCATTCTAGGGCTTAGGCAGGAGGTAGGCCTCTGGACATCTAGAGTAAGGCAGCAGCATGCATGCCCAGAGGTAGGAAATTAGGCACCAAGGGAACTTTTACTGTGAACACTTAGACATCGAGTGAGTTTAGGCATCTACAGGGTTGGGCAGCAGCTGAGCAGGAGTTCTGTGGATCACAGAGACAGAGCCATCCCTTGGGTATGGTGAATCGGGACGACTGCCCCAGGCCCCGCACTTTGTGGGAGTCCCGTGCTTCAATAAAATCGTGAGGAGGCGGACGGGAAGGTGAGGCGGGAGGCAAGCGGGGTGAGGAGGTGAACGGGAAGGCAAATGGCAGGCGGGTGGGTGGGAGGGGTGAGGAGGTGAGCAGTGGCCACTGGCAGCCTCCCTACCAAAACCTCCCCCTCCCACCAGCGCCACTTGCTCGCCGGCAGATCCCGCTGATCAGCACTTCCCCTCCCCCTCCCTCTCCGCGCCTACCGCCTGCTGGGGATCAGATGTTTCACAATATCAGGAGGCGCTGGCGGGGAGGGGAGAAGAGCAAGGGTGCAGTGTGCTCAAGGGAGGGGGTGGAACTCGGCGGGAAAGAGCCGGCGAAGAGGCGGGGCAGAGTGGGGGTGGGAAGAAGCAGGGCGGGGGTGGCGCCTTGGGGGAAGGCGTGGAGTGGGGGCAGGGCCTGAGGGGAGCTAATGGGGGGAGCACTCCCCGGCAGATTAGAAACTTGGCACCTATGTCCCAGTCCCCGCATCCCCCTAGGGACAGCCCTGCACAGAGACATCTAAAAATGGAACTTAAGCACCTAAGTACCTTTTGTGGAGCAGGGCCTAAGTCCCCTAATGACATAGCTATTCTAAGAGTTGGGTATATGCTAGAAATAATTATGGCAAAGCCATAGAACAGTAATATTCCATTTAAAATGTTTTTATTAAGCCTTTGAAATAATTACAGATAAGATCTCTGCTTAGGGAACTTCACAAAAAATAACTCCATAAATACAGTCTTGTTAGAAAGAAAAAGACATTTTAAAATCAAGTGTTTATGAAAAAGAACAAGATTTCAGAGTGCCTGATATACAAAGAAAAATAAGAAAGACATACTATAAGCAAAACACAAAGCACAATAAAATGCTTATTAATATAATAAATTAAAAACAGTAAATGTTCTGTACTTAACTCCATTTTGTATGTCATTTAGTATTTTAGCATTATAAGGTAGAAAAGTGCTATAGTCTGTATTACAGAATTAATTCCTTAAAAGAGCTGCATGCTAATATCTACAATAGTGAATTTAAAAATGGGTCATGAAGTGTTATTAGAATGTAAAGCATCTTCCAGGGTACAGTCATTCTGATGCACGTAAGTCCGGTGCACTGTATTTTTTGCACCCAGATTTTTCAATTCGATATTTAAAAGCTACTCTAAATGCTGTTATCTTAGAGTCACGTTCAAATGAATAAATACTTAAGAAATCACTTGAGCTAAAAAAAAGAAATTGTATTTTCTTATTGTTTTCAAACACAGTATAAGACATTCTTCCTTTTTGTTTCTAATAGCAGTGTTAGATATTGTGATTATCAGTGTATTTCTTGTAACTAAATTAAAACCTGATTTGTAATCTGTTAATATCTTCTGTTTACGTCTAGGTTTTCTAATGTGAAACATGAAAATCCTGCACATGGCAGGTCTATGTAAACTCTGTCCACTTTAAACTGGCCTCTTCTCCCATTATCTGCCACACTTTCCTGAATGTACCTTGTATTATTATAGACCCGCTCCTGCTAACGCTTAAGCACATACATAGCTTTATACATGGATAGTCCCATAGAAGTCAGTGGCACTATTCATGGGAGTTAAGTTATACACTGGCTGAAGTACTTGTGGTATTGGGTTCAAGGCTCTTTGTGGCCGGGGTTATTTCACACTTGATGGCACTAATCCTGCAAAGGCCTGCTGGGGCCTATGTTTGTAAAGGCCCTAGCACGAAGAGGACCCTGGCCAGAGCCTCTAGAAACAGTAATATACATAATAAACAGACCTTTTTACATAGCTATTGTAAGCATTTTGGGTCATATTAGCAACAAAGGCCCCTACCCGGCTTTGGAATATGCTGTTGCAGACTCATAGCTCATGCAAAGACCACAGGGTATGGGATCTATGCTAATGGATTCCCATTGCATGGTAGAAATTTAAAATAGTTTCTGGTTATTGCTGGAATGTCCCTTGATTTACAATACTTTATAGCAATAGGTAATGAGCCACAATGCAGTTTAAAAGTAACCTGGCAAAACGTTTCAAACATACACCAACCACTGCAAACATCAGGGAACTATTGTTCATTAATGATGAAGAAATTGTACCTAGTTCCATTGAAATCAGTAGAATTTTTGTCAGCCAGGGGCTCCAGTGAGACAGGATCAATGCTTCTAATTAGTATCTAAAACATCTGTTGAGATTTATCATAAAGTTAATAGAAATGTTAGAAAGTGTACTCACTACTGAATTGTTAAATTAGAGATGGACAGGGAGATCACATTCAACGCTTTCCAGCTGGGTTAGCACAGGTGGGTGGTTTGTACTGAGCAGATTATATTTTTTCATTAGCATTTTTCTCTCCCCACCATTGCTCTGGCTTCTCTGCATTGTTTTTTTTTTCACTATTTTACTCTAATAGTGCTGCATTTGCACTGTTTTTATTGGATCTTTTACTATGGCCTTTCCTTGGTGCTTTTTTACTCATGTAGCCCAGGGGGCCAGATTACCTGTATTATATTCATTGCTTTGTTATCCTGCTTTATTATATTTAGTAGTAATGCAAGGAACCTACAGGCTTTTATCCTGTAAGATTTGGCTTTAGTAGATAGTGTGAGGCTTGAGGCCTATAAACTTTGGCACAGATAAATTTAAGTAACTCATAAGTTATAGGGAACTGAAAGTGGTATGCCAGAGGGGGAATTTTGTCCAGAATACTGACATCAGCCACCCAGAACACAGCTGACACCAGCACAGAACACAGCTGACACCAGCATCCGGAAAGTTCCGGACAGAACCTGCGACCGCAAAGCTGCCATGACAGCAAATTGATGTGTATGCTAATAAGGTAACATCATACATATACTAACCTATAGAAAACGGACACCTTAAGGGGAGGAAATACAAATAAGGACCTTTATTTAATATGCATTGGTAATGGCAGCATCAGTGTTACCTACTATAAAAGTAACATCCCAGGGGCAGCAGAGAGGTTGGAGAAATGTAGACCTTGGGAGGGGCCAGAATGATGGCCAAAGGGGAAGGTGAGGACGATGACGGTGATGAGAAAGATAATGGTTAAGTATGAAAGATAAGGGTGTAAGTATGGACGTCCAAATGTACTTTCTGTATTACCTCTATCTGCCTTGTTGAGTTTAAGTGTGTATATAAGCTTTGCTAAATTATTAATAAATCATATATTTATATATAGAGAGAGTTCCCATAGTGTGAGTGTTGCACCTGTGCATGTCCCAAATTATATAATAATTTTACAATAATCTTACTGGGCCTGATCTTGTGAGGCCTGTTAATCCTTAAGTTACAATTATATTTACTCAACTTTGGGTCAGGCTACACACAATCTCACCAAAGCAGAATATAAACCCAGTAAGGACTGAGTTAGCTGGACATTCAAACCAATGATATATTAATAGATTCAAATCAGTCAAAACAAGTTAGCCAATCAAAAGGCTATTTTTAGGTTTAACTAATGAATTAAAAGTGCTTTGAGATCCTAGATAAAAGGGTCTGTTTAAGTGCAAGTTATTATTATAGCACAGAAATCTCTTTCCTCATTGGAAATTCCTCTGATCCGTAAGGGCTTTCTCAAACTATTACTACTGCATTAGCAAACAGGCCTTCAACAAAGGTGATATCTACATCAAATACAGAGGTTAGTGAGTACAAGCACATTTCTATGTATTTCAAACATGGTACCTTCTCAGCTACAGATTCAACCTGAGAAATAACCATAGCAACCTAAGTACCTTTCAAGCAGTTATGATAGCGAAGATGAGCAAATAGTGCAAATCCTTTTTTGTGACTCTTCCCATTTTTAAATGAATTCACTTTGTCCATGTTCACACCATTTGGCATCAGTAGTTGACTTTTACTGCCACAAATGATCACAGGAAGCAAATGTCAGAGTTGTATGCAGTCGTGCTGGATGGGCTTGCACACACTTCCAAAGAGGGAGCTCAATAGTCATGCTTAGCTGGGTAAAGGAATGATCTCACTTGGACGTGTTTGTTTCATATTAACATTTAACATGTTAAGGCTGCTCTCGTGGTGGCTGGAATCTAGGTATACCAAGATATCCAGTGGCTGGAAGTTGAAACGAGACAAAATTCAGACTGGAAATAAGATGTAAATTAACCATTGGAACAATTTACCCAGGGTCATGGCAGTTTTTAAATCAAGACTCTGTTTTTCTAAAAGACAAACTCTAGTTCAAATGGAATTATTTTGGGGAAGTTCTATGGCCTGTGTCCTAGAGGAGAGCAGACTAGATGATCACAGTGGTGCCATTTGGCCTTGGACTCTATGAATTTCACTTTCCTCTGCTTTCAGGAATAGGCAAAGCACCAAAATCTGACACTGCACTGCTTTAATTTCTGCTCTATAACAAAAGGGGACTTTGTGCCTCACCAGGATAAAGAAAATGAGGAACCAGAAGTTGAAAGGATAAATTCTTTCTGCTGACGTGACTAGTCGAACGTACCCAAATGATCATCTTGACTCAGACTCACATGGTGCAATTCACTCGTGTGCAGTGGTCCAGCACAAAGCCTGTGCACACTTTGAATCCCACGTATGCCCCTTAAAGGGCTAATGTGGCTTATTGAATATTGTGCCAGGCC
This sequence comes from Trachemys scripta elegans, assembly GCF_013100865.1. Classification (NCBI taxonomy): domain Eukaryota; kingdom Metazoa; phylum Chordata; order Testudines; family Emydidae; genus Trachemys; species Trachemys scripta. The sequence goes on along the minus strand of NC_048308.1, from coordinate 18,104,375 downwards.
TCTGCACAGAATGAATTTCACCCATAAGCTAGTCATTACCTGGATCATGTGTTTGAAGTCAAATTTTTTACAACATTTTCCTTTTTTACTGTAAGTTCCTATTCCGTTGATGTCATCTCATGCCAGCTAAGTTTAACACTACAGACATTTGGGGTGTTTGCAATCAGTGCTGAAGAAAAAACAAATTTGCAACCTGTTTCAAAAAAATACTTTAAATACTTAAAGTGCCAGTGCCATATTGTGGTTTGTCATGCAATACCTACTATAGGTTTGAATTTTAGAATTTGCTCTGGGTTTGGTTCCACAGCTTCATAATTGATGGAGAGTCCCAGGTGCTTGCTCTATATTTGTCTAAGCATGTTCAAATCCTGTTCTCCGGCCTTAAAGCACTTAGGGTGGAATCCACAAAGGGACTTACGTGATGCAAAACTGACTATCATGGTGCCTGACTTTTTGGCTCCTAGAAAATCACAGGAACAACCCTGCGATCCACAAAGCCTGAGTTAGGCAGCTGGTGTCCTTATGCAAATAAGGAGACATAGGGACCAAAGAATGCATTCCATAAAAACCAGCACACTATGCCGCACCCTACCAAAGCTAACCAATGGGAGATGCCAATGTGCTAAGCCCTGCCCCTTTCTCAGAGATAGGCACCTAGCTCTGCTAGTGATCCATTAATGGGAACCCCTCTCCTGGCATGGGTACCTATGAAGTTTTCTGCAGGAATGAGTTAGGTACCTGCCTCACTCCACACAAAATGTCTAGAAGAGGAGGAGGACCAGTTGGTGGTACCTAATTTATAACTTTCAGCCAAATAGTTAAAACACTCACCTGGGATGTGGGAGACCCAGGTTCATTCTCTTCCCCGTGCCGCCAGAGGGGAAAAAAGGGAATTGAACAGGGATCTTCCAGCCCTCTGGAGAATACCCTAACCACTGGGCTGTGACATATTCTAAGGTGGGGGCTCCCTCAGTCTCGCCTATTGAAACTGTTCCACTCTGGATAAATATATAGTGTGATTGGAGCAGAGGGACTGGCCCCATGATCTCCTGGTCCCCATGTGGGTCTTCTAACCGCTGGGCTACAGATTAATTCTGTAGTCCAATCACACTTTCATTTTTACTTTGAAAAGGCTGGCACCGAGTGAGATTAGACACCTACTGTGTTCGCTGGGAGTTGTGTGGATCACAGTGGGGGACTTTAAATGCTGAAGTAGCTTTGTGAATTCCACCCATAAGCTCTTTGTAGATACTATACATACATTGTTCTTGAATCTAAAAATTAAATTAACACCAGAACTATTCTAGGAAGAAAAGCCAATCACCTTTAAGGAACGTGGACTTGCAATTGTTCTAGATCAGACCGAATTTTTTTATGAGCTATTACAATGGATTATTACAATAAAAGCAATTACTGTCATTAAGGCTGCATAACAATTAATTGTGGATAAAAATCAATGATTATTTGAAAAAATTAAAAATGTGGATGTTCTGTACTTAAACTGGATTTTTTTATTTAAATTGGAATTTTTATTGTTATGTAGATTATAATACATTTTTCTTTTTAAAAATACACCTGTTTACAATGAAATTTGAATGCAAGCCAACATATATTAAGGCCTAAACTTATTATAATCTCTTCAAACATTTAAATAAAAAATAAATATGCTGAATCCATGAACATCTAGCAAAATTTTTGAGATAGAGGCTGCTTTTCTAAAGAAAGAATCAGGGGGAAAATCTAACTTTTGGGGTCAGGTTTATAAATATAGCACACAAGGTCAGCCTAAGTAACTTAGGAGACTGTCTCATTGTCAAGAGTCTTAGACCAATAAGAACGTAAGCGCCGGTCACTTTCATTTAGGCATATTTGAAAAATTTCCCAGGCTGACCTCAAATAATCTGTTTAATTCATGGACTACAGTTAATCCCTGTAATTAATAAATCATTTAGTTGTAAATATGAAACATGTTTTGTTATTTGAGGTTTATGTATCCAAAAATTAATTTAAATGTTGTTTTGAATAAAAATAAATTGTATATGCTGTTTTGTGTGTTTAATTAAGTCCCAGTTACCACGCTAATTATCTAGTAAATAAGATATATATCATTCACCATTTTCTAACACACTAAATATGTACAATTTATAAAAATTTAAAAATATAAGCTATATAATTGCTTAAATAAATGTATATAGTTATAGTGTACCTTCTTAGGTAGCAAAAAGGTGTACCAAGTCTCTATTTAGTTATAAATCAACAAACTTTAATGGTTATATCAACCAATATGAATGCACCTTTCTTTAGACAATAACTGAAGTACAAACAGAAAAGTTGATTTTAATTGAGGCTTTCCACTTGATGATTTAAATCATTATTTAAATTATTGATTTAAATTGCCTTGATTTAAATCAATCCACCCTGCAATCCCTAATACCTTTCCGTTCCCTTGATGAGGGGGCAGGGCTACTCAATGAGAACAGGCATTTAAAAAGCCAGATCCTAAGTGAAAAGGACCAGCAAAGGGGAGTTTTGTGAGGGAGTTTAGAGAGGGAGAGCCAGATAAACCGAACATTCTCTAAATTTAGGCCAATAAACATCCCCCCACCCTTCCGGGAATGATTTCTTTAGATAATGTATATGTCAAGGACATCTGCTCTTTTGGGGGGTTTGTTGAAGGGTGGCAGACTTTAAGACTTTTAGAGGAATGCATGCTATTGGGTCACCTTAGGCTCAGGAGCTATAGTCCTGGATTAAGATCCAGCAGTAATTCCTCCTGAATTATGCCAAAAGGTGAGTCTAGTTTGGTCCAAAACTAGCTATTTGGTCCCTTGTCCATTTAAATCAATGGGAATCTTTCTATTAACTTCAGTGGGTTTGGGGTTAGACTAGGAGATGGATTATCTCTTTATGCTAGAGGGAAATATGGAGTCAAGAAGGAGGAGGTCTTGGAGGGAAACCCTAGGAACAAGCAAAGTCGGGGAAGAAGTTTAGGCTGAGATTGACATTTTGCCATTGCATTTTAGCTAATAAAGCCAAACCCTAGGAAAAAGGAGCAAGTATATTATTTGGGTGAATATTTTTCAGACTTTAGGTTGTTCACAATGTATTTGCTTTGACTATTCAGTATTTGTTATTCCTATTGCATGGCTGGTTACCTAAGTCACATGGTACTGTTTTCTGCTCCTGCACTGGATGATTGTAACATTTTAAACAGAAGAATAATAAGGAGTAAATAATGAAGAAAGCACTTGTAGTACAAATAATAATTTGTGCTTAAATTTGTAAAACGTTTGGGTTTTGCAGACTGGGTTTTGCAGACTGGCTTTTCCCAGATACCTACCAGCTCTGCCAATATTCATTAATAACAAATAATGTGCCCCAGGGAATCACAACAAACCATGCTTGACATTTATCCATACAAAACTGTTTGTGAACCAAGAGTGTTTTTGGAACTATTCATTCAGCAATATAAACTATATTAGAATTCCCACCCCTCAACTAAGTGTGTACCCTCTGGTTGATTGCATTAGACAACAAAACAGGCTTCCCTTATGAAAGTATTCAAAATGTTCATACAAGTAAAAGGCTCAATCCTGCTCTCACTGAGCAAAACAAGTTAAAAAGGTTAAAGTTAAAAGCAAGTGAATTTTTTTTTAAAACAACCATGACAGCCATACTCTTTATATTATCAGCTGTTGATAGATCACATACTATTAATCACCCTGAATGTAACTGTCTGCTAATAAAACAGTAGGGACCTAAAAAGTGTCATGAATTTTTTTCTACATGTCTGTAGATTCACAAAATATGACAGAACATATGTTTTTTCCCCAAACTCGCTAGCAGGTCTAACTGGAAGTGTTATCAGATTATCAGGAACTGACTAGTGGAAATGAAGCTACTGTTATGATGTTTTCTGTTATTTCTTAGAAAAAAGCTCTCCTGGGATTCAACATCTTAGATTTTGTACAAACACTCTTCAGAAATGAAATATTTCCAGCACAAGTATGCTGCAGCTTGCCAATATGTTTCTTGGAATAATTTTTGCCGCTACTTCTGCTCAAAGCAAAGGATAACAGGGGCTGAACAACATCTTTGCTGCAAATTGTGGCAGCTGCTGCCTTTGCCAAAGTAGTGACCTTAGGTAATGTAGTGTGGGATGGATGACCCAGAATCTCCTTTGTTGAGTGTCAAAGCTCGAACCTGAATTCCCATGCTGAGTTATATAAATATTTTATTACTAGAAGGATAGCCTCTGAATCCAATTACAGTTACCCTCTGTTTTAGATTTGCCTGATGCAAGAGCATGTAAGGCAATAACAAGATTCTAAGAAGAGCCTTTTTAGAGACTAAGAATTACTTAATATGAGTGACTGGATGGGAAAGAAAGGGAGATTTAGGCTTTACCTTGTAAAATGACTTTTGATCTAGAACCCTCTTGGCTGGACTTTGAGTTAGGCCCAGCAGAAATTGAGATAAACCCTGAGCAGGCTTACTGAGATAGGAGAACGAGGGCGAGCATGACCACAACTCATGAGACACTGCATCCAAAGGGCCATGTCTTGTGACTGATTCTGAAATGCCAAGTAAAGGGTGTGTGGTATTTTTTCTCTCTACTCAACATTAAGAACCAACATATGCAGAACCCACACGGACAGCATGGGATTCCAAATAACCATATATACTAAATATAAACATACAAGCCTTAGCAACATACACTTCTACTCTTTTAGCTTCTGGTGGGCTTTGCTATAGGAGACAGGGAGGCCCATTACAGTGCTCCCAAACTATTTAAAGGGATACCATCTAATTTCTATATACTTCAGCTCTCCCCAGGAACAGACATCACTCTAGGCAGGAAGCAGCCATGCCTCTTTGGGGAAGTTGCTTCCCTGGTATCAAACTCTCCTTAATCATCTTGTCAAACAACCCTGACTTGAGACCGGTTCCTTAGTGCTCTTGTTTAGTTGAATATCTGGGTTGTCATTTTGTAGCATGACTTAAGTTCAGCAGGGTCATTCTTCTCAATGTGGGATGCTGAAGGTTTTGATCCAGTGCCTTTCTAAAAAAGCTTCTTGCCTTTAAAAGGAGTGACGAAGAGCCACTTCTTGGTGTCATGACCTTAACCATAGAGTCCTTCTCCCTGTGAGGTTATTCATGAGCAGCAGGGAGGTTTTCAGGGTAGCATAATACAAGAAGTTGGAAGCCACCTGGGAGTACATCCAAGCCTTCTCATTTACTTGTGATCCACCAGAGAGTCTGGATCCAGAGGATGTGGCCAATGGTTAACATTTTGGATAGTCATGGTTGAACCCAGCAAAACTGGCTTTGTAACCAGCTCGTAATTTCTCCAGAGCTTCCTATCACAAGGATCTTTCATGAAAGCCACTGTTCCACTGGGAAAGCTGACTTCTTCTGTGCATGGTAGGGACACCCAAGGTCTAATAACATCTCATAGGCAGGTGATTTTAAAATGTACATCTTAGGACCGGGCAATCATCTGGCTTTCCCAGGATTCCCTGAAATTCTCCTCAATGTCCATATAGAAAGGAAAACAGACGGAGGACTTTTTCCTGGACTTGAACAGCCCCTTCCCGATTTTCTTGGGAGTTCTCCTGAGGCAAAATCCAGTACTGTGTAATGTCGTCCCCAAACCAAACCATGACTTGAATCTCAGCACAGGGTTGAGGGAGTGGTAGAAATTATTTCATTCTGAATTTCTTGCACAGCTACTTTCCAGCTGGAGCACAAATGTGAGGAATGTTGCTCTAAGCCTAATACTCATGAAGAATACCAAGTGGTACATATACATTGGGGCTCAGGACCTTAGGATTTCTCTTTACAGCTTTCTGTGTTTATTTAATGGAGAAAGATGTGGATATCCAAAGATTTTCTTCACCCCTCATACAAACCCTTCCAGATATCTGAACGCTCATCATTTTTATTTTTTCTTGTTTCCTGATTGTTGTAGTTTTAACTGTGTGTGTGGATAGATAGATAGATAGATAGATAGATAGATAGATTCTGTTCCCGTTTTTTTTAATACTTGTTGCAAAGCAAAAGTATTTAACCACCGAAAGAGGGAAATGCAGCCCCAGGAAAAAAATACTATTATATAACTAAGAGCCATATTTCATAATTTCTCACAGGGCAGTAATATATTTTCATAAACACTCAATTGGTATAGTGCCATAAAATTTAGGCGATTACATTAATGATGCAAAGCAAAGGGTAAAATCTACAAACTATTCAATATTATGCAACTTGAAAACAACCACTTTTTGCTTCTGCACCCTACAAGGCATTAATCCTACATGGAAGTAAGCAAGGCCTGTTACTAGGAGCTCAGTAGCAGACGCATTCACTTAAGGGCATGGAGAGATTGTAGCTATTTGTACAGAGACAAAAGAGGTCATGTTGACAGAATGGCCATACGCCTCAAGAGTTTAACCCAGTAGGTCCTAATACTTTCTTATTTAATAAGAGCAGGTCTTGAAAATTACTGACATGCAATAGAAAAATTAAACCCTAATTGATTCCGTCCTGATGCAAATCAGAAGTAACTCCATTTTACAGGTGTAAAATTAGATTAAGAGCAGAACCATGCACGTTGCCTCTCAATACCGCCTGCTCTTTACACCAATAAAACTAGCCTTAGTTTTTGACCTATTCCATTACAGAAAATTGCTAGCTGTTTCAGGACACGTATCTGAGAAGCAATCAATCAGCAGCAATGGTGTCTCTGAGCCAAAAGGGCTTACAGGAAAATTATAATGATATATCATTGGCATCCATCCTATATGAGAATTTTGCAGTGGATCATGACGTGATCTGGCAGCCTAAAGATCAATGTCAGACTGTGCCAAGAACAAGACTCTAGGGTAGACCAGAGCTTGGCTCCCGAGCAGTTGAGACCAAGATGCTCTGACCCAGCAAATAAAATCTAGACCAACCTCAGTGCAACAACCTATATGTTTCGGTTACCTCATCTGTGCGTCTGAAATGAATGAAAAGTGAGTTTTAAACTGCTGGGCTATGTGGCCCTCTAGTGACCATGACAACATGCTTGTACTGTAGCATTAATGCTCAGTTTGATTTGGAGAAGCAAAAATTAACAGTATTAAAAGACTCCATGGAAGTACAGTATATTTTAGACAAGCATTTAATAATAAATAAGGCAAACAATTAACTAATGATCCAATAAACAGAACAATGCAAGGCCTGATCAAACAACACAGAGGCAAGAACACCCTTTTGCTAAATGATCTGCTTTCAAAACTAACATTTCAACAAACACACAGTTATTAATAGCAGTGCCTCCCAGTATCTCTCTTCATGCTACACTAAATAATCAGCTTGAAATTGTCTCCTCTCCTTTGAGAATTGCCTCTCTATTTAGAAAGGGATGGGCAATTTCTGATTTAGTTCCAACCTCCAATTTAACTTCCTCCCAGCTGCCAAACTTCATCCCTAACTCTCCTCTGCTAAACTCTTCCACTGCTGTCATCCAAACACCAATCCTCCTCCAGTGGCACTCCATCAAATAAGCTCCTGACATCTGTCTCTCAACAACTGAACCTACCTGGTACCCCCTACCATAGTCCCCATCCAGCTCAAACCTTTTAACAGGGCCCAGTTCCTCTCCCAGCTGTTGAACTGTCTCATATGCCATAGATGCTGGAACTAGGGTGCAGGGGGTGCTGTCTCTATATACAGTATTTGCTGCCTCTTCCATACAGACTCTCTGCAGCTCTCGCTACCCAACACTAAAAGTTACATTTAAAGTAACCCATCTGATAACTCCCTCAGGCTTCTCCCACTACATAAGCCCTCTCCTGACCTCATCTTCATGAGGCACCTGCCTTACTTGGAGCTGAGAGGCCACTGATGCCCTAGAGTTCCCCCTGCCTCCACTGCGGACAAGACACAGGGGTGAATCGCTGCACATAAGAGCATAAGACTGGCCAGCTATCCCTGGTCGTGTTCATGTATTCAAGCAGCTCACATCTGGCACACCCCTAGACAGGAGACACAGACTGCTCTGTGGAAGGGACTCCTATCTGGGGCATGTGTGCTGTTTGAACACACGAGCAGGGACTGAGCCTGGTGCCCGCACCAGTGGGTGGCGGGGGCGGGTGGGCTGCGAGTGGTACAGCCACGCCAGAGGAGCTGGCAGTGCGGGACACTGGGTCCTGGGAGTGGTGGCCCAACGTGCTGCCCTTTCACTGCTGCGGTTCCTGGTAGAGCCCTGCAGCTCCGCAGATAATGATTTTTATCTGTAGATATCCACGGATATAAATTTGTATCTAATCAGGGCTCTAATTATCTAGTGATCCATCCCCTATTGTCAGGTCCCAGCTTCTGGCTATCAGAGGTTTAGGGACACCCAGAGCATGGGGTAATATCCCTGACCATGAACTTATCTCATTCTTTTCTAAACCAGTTATACTTTTGGCCTTCACAATATCCCCTGGTAATGAGTTCCACAGGCTGACTTTGCATTGTGTGGAGAAAAACTGCTCTATGTTACTTTTAAACCTGCTGCCTATTTATTTCATGGAGTGACCCTTGGTTCTTGTGTTAGGCAAAGGAGTAAATAACAGTTCCCTATTCAGTTTCTCCACAACATTCATGATTTTATAGATCTCTATCATATCTCCCCTTAGTCGTCTCTTTTCTAAAATGAACAATCCCAGTTTTTTAATCTCTCCTCATATGGAAGCTGTTCCACATCTCTAATAATTTTTGTTGTCCTTCTCCGTACCGTTTCCAATTCTAAAATATCTTTTCTGAGATGGGGTAACAGAACTGCACACGGTATCAGGTTGTAGACATACCATTGATTTATACGGTGGCATTACGATATTGCCTGTCTTATTATCTATCCCATTCTGAATGGTTCCTACTATTATATTAGCTTTTTGATTGCCATTGCGCATTGAGAGATGTTTTCAGAGAACTATCCACAATGACTCTAAGATCTGTTTTGTGAGTGGTAACACCTAATTTAGACCCCATCATTTTGGTTGGACAGTTGGGATTACGTTTTTGAATGTGCATTACTTTGAACTTATCAACATTGAATTTCATCTGCCATTTTGTTGCCCAGTCACCCAGTTTTGTGAGATCCCTTTGTAACTCTTTGCAGTCTGATTTGGACTTAACTATCTTGAGTAATTTTGTATTATCTGCAAATTTTGCCACCTATCTGTTCACCATCTGTTCCAGACTATTTATGAATATGTTGAACAGCACAGGTCCCAGTACAGATCCTTGGGGGATCATGCTATTTACCTTTCTCCATTCTGAAAACTGACCATTTATTCTTACCCTTTGTACCTTTTTTTTAAAATCAGTTATTGATCCATGCAAAGACCTTCTCTCTTATTCCATGACTGCTTACTTTGCTTAAGTGTCTTTGGCATGGGACCTTGTCAAAGGGTTCTGAAAATATAAGTACACTATATCCACTGGATCACCCTTCTCCACATGCTTGTTGACATTCTCAAAGAATTTTAATAGATTGGTGAGGCATGATTTTCCTTTACAAAATCTAAGTTGACTCTTCCCCAACAAATTATGTTTATCTATGTGTCTGATAATTTTGTTCTTAGGTTAGGTTTACCAACCCATAATTGCCAGGACCTCTTCTGGAGCCTTTTAAAAATATCAGCATTACATTAGTTATCCTCTAATTATCTGGTAAGAGGCTGATTTTAATGATAGGTTACATACCACAATTAGTAGTTCTGCAATATTATATTTGAGTTCCTTCAGAACTCATGCATGAATACCTGGTGACTCATTACTGTTTAATTTATTAACTTGTTCAAATAATCTCTTATTGACACCTCATTCTGGGCCAGTTCCTCAGATTTGCCACCTAAAAAGAATGGCTCAAGTGTGGGAATCTTCCTCACAAGCTCTGCAGTAAAGACCGATGCAAATAATTCATTTAGCGTCTCTGCAACAGCCTTGTCTTCCTTGACTGCTCCTTTAGTACCTTGATTGTCCAATGGCCCCACTGACTGTTTGGCAGACTTCCTGCTTCTGGTGTACTTAAAAAAACTGCTGTTAGTTTTTGTGTCTTTTACTAGTTACAGTTTGAATTCTTTTTTGGCCTGCTTAATTATACTTTTACAATTGACTTGCCAGAGTTTATGCTCCTTTTTGTTTTCTTCAGTGGGATTTGACTTTTAGTCTGAAATAACTAATTTTAGATCAGGGAAAAACAATCAGAAGGTAACAAAACAAATGTCTCCATGAAAGAGCACAGTGTATGTATCTTGGGTACAGTCTGTAGCAACCCTGAGAACAAATGGCTTCTAAATTCTCAGAAATGTAAAAGTGCCAAACTTAGAATCCCAGTTTCATAACTACAAACTACATATTTATGAGATATATTCTCCACACAAGGTTTTGATTAAAAATGCACCAATTTTTCATTGTTTAACATTTGAATTTTTCCAACTTCAAATGTGTCCAAATACAGACTATGGCGAGATCATGAAATTCATCTAATTTGTTAAATAAACTAGGATTTGAACCCAGGTTTCTAAAAATGAAAGGCCATTGCACTTGTGCATGGTGACACCCATTGCTGCCGCTTTCTAGTTCAACGCAAATTGGAGTTGTTAACATAACACTTCAGTAGTTTTGTTTATTTTTGAAAGTGCTGACTGTTCTTTCTACAGCAAGATCAGCTCTTTAAAAATAGATGCACAAATGTAGTGAATTCATTTTGCTGTAAGGTGCAAACACCTTACCTGTGCCACATCCAAGTCCCAGAACATTTAGTGTGGATTTTCCATTTCCAAGACGAAATGATCAGGGTATACAATGCATTACTCAATCATACTGTTAAACACAATTGTGTGTATTAATTCTATTAGCTTGCATGTTATCTATGCTAATGTAGCTACAAAAGGTATATATTTAGTATATTTTTCTGCAGAATTACTTTAAACTTATCACACAAATCGGCCTAGAAATGTGACCATCTTCTTGAAGCCCTCCCTATAACATACTGTGATACATGAGCATGCCTGATATCCACTGCTAACTCATAAGTCAAAGTATAGTTCTACAGAGAAGCACAACTGGCATCAGAATATAGTATTTCTCTTCTGCTGCCAGATATTTTTCTTGCAGCTGGGACTTTCTATAGTACCGTATTTCATTCATTAGCATTTATATATATACCTGTACAGCCATATACTCATGCCAAAGGGAGTGGGGCGCCAGGATCTAGGGTATTACAGTGCCTTTAAAGCTATCAAGAATTCGATTCCTTTGGCAAATTTATGTTTTGCAAGGGAACTAGTGCAGAACAGCCTCATCCCCCAACAGAGACCCTCCCTCTAAAAATTCTGGCTGTTCCTTTCTGATCTGCAGAAGGGGTTATCTTACTTACCGAAATTCTCTTTGCAGTTCAGCAGATTAATTATTATCCATCACGTCCCCTCCTTAAAATTGTTTTCAGAACCCCCTGATAGCCAGGTGCCTAGATAAGTGTGTTGGGGGATGGCTGAGCAGCCATGAATCAACAGAGAGCAGTGAAATGAATCTACTCACGCTCTGGGCTGACTTGAGGGAGATAGTTTAGAGGGAGGGAAGAACAGTTCTGTGGTATATAGGGGCAGTTGGTGGAGAACTGGCCAGAGAGTCAGGCTATCTGGGAGGAGTGTGATGGTTGGAGACAGTTTGCGGAGTGTGATTTGGGACACATCCGTCGCTAGAGCCTTAGGTCCTTGTAGATGAAGCACCTACAGCCTGACCAGCATTACATGCAGCCCACTAACTAGGACTGTTTGGGTACAAAGATTGTTGGGCCCAAGAACATCCCCTCCTCCTGACACCCGGCCCCCCCAGAAAGGACATTGCTAGAAACTATATAGTCATACCGTGCAGCATGGGCTGTGTTCCTTAGCCTGCGTAAAAGAGAGCCAAGAAGCAACGGTGTCTAACAGTGCCTAGCTTCCTGAACAAAGAAACCCCTGTGTTCACTCCAATTGGCCCAGTCTCTCCCCTGCCGCGAAGCACAGTACACATGCCTGTTAACCAGGAAGCAATAAGCTGAAGGTGAAAAGGGGACATGCAGACTGTTCATTTAGCAAACTGAGACTGGATGTGTGCCCAGCTGAGGTTAGATAAGGTTATGGAAGGCGGAGTGAAGGGACCAGCCAGCTTCACTTTCATTCAAGAGCTAACAAGCAGAACAGCCGCTTACATACCACACATTGAACAGAATGATATAACTGACTTCACGGGCCAGATCCTCAGCTGGTGTATATTGACATAACGCTACTGTAGTCAGTGCAAACACTGTCAATCACAGAGTGGTATGATACACTGTATAGGAGGCTCCTTTCAATAAAAATAACCTGAGATACACTATGTCTTTATACACGACTTCCTTTTTTATTATGACTCACTTTCCTGGGAACCTCATGACTACCCCATTGCTATACTGTACCCTGCCATGCAAAATTTATAAATCAAAAGAGCAAATTCTGATCTAACCTACATCCTTGTAAGGCTGGAGTAACTCCATTATTATTTACACCCATGTAAATCAACATCACAGTGCTGTCCCAAGTATTATAACTGCAACATTTAATTAGAGTTATTAAGTAGAATGGGGTGTTTCATTTTTCCCATGGATTAGGCGAATGGATGCTCAATGTGGCTCTCCAATTGCAGAGAATACCTGACCTGAACTTCATCAGCCTGCATGCACAAGTTTCTGATTGGCAGCTCTTATTTTTCCGTGGTCAGTTAAATCCTATCGTCTGTATCCCTTTAAAATTCCACACTTGTCAGCAAATTTTGCCCTGCATTGTCACAGTTTTAAGCATTACAATGCCTGTAAATTTCACTTTATCTGCAGTGTTTGTGACTACCGGTGCAACGGCAATTTCTGCAAGCTGACTGGGCGGTACGGCACAAGCACATGAATCTGAAATGCTTCCTGGAAATGAAAGGCTTTAGGATATGTGAGAGGTCAGATAATGAGACACATAATTCAGTAGTATAACTGGGAGCAATGGTTGTCTGGGTGATTCACTGGGATTGCCAACTTTCTACTTGCAAAAAACCAAACACCCTTGCCTGGCCCCCTGACCAACCCCTAATCTGAGGCCCCACCCCAGCCCCGCCTCTTCTCCTAGGCCCCGCCCCCACTCACTCCATCCTCTCACCCTCTGTTGAGTGCTCTCCCCACCCTCACTCACTCGCTCATTTTCACTGGGCTGGCTCAGGGGGTGCGGGAGGACTGAGGGCTCCAACTGGGGATGTCGACTCTGGGGTGGCCAGGGATGAGGAGTTTGGGCTATAGGAGGGGGCTCCAGGCTCGGGGGTGGAGCCGAGGGGTTCGGAGTATGGGAGGGGGCTCCGGGCTGAGGCAGGAGGTTGGGGTGTGGGAGGGGGTATGGGCTCTGGGCTGGGGGTGCGGGTTCCAGGGTGGGGCCAGAAATTAGGGGTTCAGGGTGCCTTGGGGCTAGAGGCTGGGGCAGGGAGTTGGGGTGCGGGGGGGGGGGTCAGGGGTGCAGGCTCTGGGTGGCATTTACCTCAAGCAGTGCCCGGAAGCAGCGGCATGTCCCCACTTTGGTTCCTATGCGGAGGTGTGGCCAGGCGGCTCTGCGTGCTTCCCCATCTGCAGGTGCTGCCCATGCAGCTCCCATTGGCCATGGTTCCCAGCCAATGGAAGCTGAAGAGCCGGCGTTTGGGGCGGGGGCAGCATGTGGAGCCCCCTGGCTGCCCTTACGCCAAGGAGCTGAAGGGGGGACATGCTGCTGATTTCAGGAGCCGCGCGGAACCAGGGCAAGCAGGGAGCCTGCCTTAGCCCCACTGCACCGCCAACTGGACTTTTTAATGGCCCAGTTGGAGGTGCTGACTGGGGTCGCAAAGATCCCTTTTCGCCCAGGCATCCTGGTTGAAAACCGGACACCTGGCAACCCCATGATTCACACCAGAGCATATAATTGAGATTCAGGCCAGGTCTATACTACACACCTATATCAGTATAACTACATCGCTGAGGGAGAAATCCACACCCCTGGGCGACGTAGTTATACAGACTTAACCAGGGCCAGCTCTAGGCACCAGTGTTCCAAGCATGTGCTTGGGGCAGTCCTTTTCAAGGGGCGGCATTCCAGCGCTTTGGGGGTGGCCCTTTTCAAGGGGTGGCACGCCGCCTTTTTTTTTTTTTTTTTTTTTTTTTTTTTTTGGGGGGGGAAAAATATCGGGCGGGCCCGGGCTTAACCCCCCCCCCCCCCCCCCATGTAGAAAGTGTAGTAGAAAAGGAGCCTGAAACATCAGCCCTTGAATCAGAGGCCTAGTGTGAGGTCTGAGGCCTGACTTCTGCTAACTTTGCTTCATATCAACAAAGCTTGATCACTACTTTAGTTCAGGCCTCAGGCATCAGAAGAAAAAAACAGAAAGCACTATGTCAGCAGGACAGCTTCTCCCATCAACATAGCTACCACCTCTCTGGGAGAAGCTCTCCTGTCAACATAGAAGCATATTCACTTGAGAACTACAGCAGTGCAGCTGTGCCGATGCAGTGTTTTAAGTGTAGACCTGCCCTTAGACAAGGCTTTTGGTTAAAAGAGATTAGGACAAATGGGGTTGTACTATAGATAAGTAATGTGTTCCCCAGTCCATTCCTGTTCTAGCAGTCATATACCTTTTTCTGTGGAAACAGCTGAAAGTTTTGGCAAACGTCATTTATAGGGACAATGGACCAAATTTACGCATGCATCTCTCCACGGTAGCCAATGAATTTAGTCTGCTCTCTATTAGATTCCACCACTGCCAGTAGTTTTGTTTTTAACACGTTTGTTACTTTGTTCTACCTCTGTACAATCACGCAAATCCTTGACTTTTTAACTCCACAGAAAAGTATGTGGGCAATGGTTAATTCCAGCAACAATGCATTTTCACAATCCCAGTCGTTCCTTTCCACCTCCTCCTGCCTTGTGTCTACCTATTCACTATGCTCACTGCTACTACATGGTTTCAATATAAGATAGTGCTGCTGTAGATGGAATTGTGTCAAATTAAAAAGACTAATAATTTGGCCCTTTCATCTTTGGAAGGATCTGGAATTTCAATGAGCCTACCTTCTAATGTATTCCAATAATCAATAGTTAGGATGGAGAAGAAGTCAAAAGGTTAGGCTGAGAAACCTCTACAGAGTTCTTCATACCTTTACAGAGATCATTATTCTACAAGCCCTTAACTGTAATTATGATAACGGATTGGTGTTAAGGCTTGCATAAAATATTTATTCTGTTTTTGAGCCAAGCTTATTAGTGCCAATGTATTATTAACCTTTCTTCTGTACCAGTGTCTTTTTTAATTTATGTTTTTGGTCAGTTAATTATTATTGGTCTTCTGGTCATACTGTTATCATTAGAAAAGGTAGCTTCTATGTTCTATAGAGTGAAAAATTTGGTACGAATATATTTTGACAAATTCTGGCCCAAGGAAGTCCTGGCTGGCCTTTGAGATTGCTGAATCTACTCAGCTGCCCATTTTCCTGGTGGTTTAAAACAGGATTCCCAGGGCTGCCATAATGCAGACTGCATTCTCCACTGATCCCATATTCAATTAAGGTATTATACCATTTGGGAGTTTAAACGAAATTAAAGTAATTAAAGGAATTTTTATATTTAAATATTATTCCATAGGAAAATGATTATTTTGACAATCAAGAACACAGAAAAAAATTCATAGGTTTTAAGGGACTATTATGATCCTATAGTGGGTCTGATCTCCTGCATAACACAGGCCAGAAATTTTTGCCCAGTAATCCCTACATCAACCCCACAACTTCTTAACTCTGGTTAAGCAAGAGCATATCTTCTAGAAAGCCATCCAGTCTTGTTTTAAAGTCTTCAAGTGATGGAGAACCTTAGTAACATTTTCCATGGTTAATTACTATCACTGTAAAAAATTGCACCATATTTCTAGTCAAAACTTGTCCAATATCAGCTTCAGCTTCCGGGTTTTGTTATTCCCTTGCCTGCTGAATTAAGAGCCCCTTATGGTCAGAAACCATTGCAGCAGCAATAGAAAGTCTTCCAAAGTATCCCAGTGGTGACCAAGACAACAAAAAGCACTGTTTAGTTAGCAGGCAGGGATAGATTTTCAAGAGTTCAGCACCCACGTATGATTTTTGTTAAAAAAAAAGTGTCAGACTGTGTTGCCCTTACTTATGCTCAGTAAGAAATCCTCTTGATTTTGATTCCTCCAAATTAGCATTAAGAACAGTACATAGATTTGGTTAATCACATATCCCTTTTCTTTTAGAAACAGGATATGAAACTGAATGGGTAGGTACCATGATACAGCATATTGCCCATATATTATCAAGAAACATAGCATGCAGATTCTAGAAGCTGTCTTGTTGAACATAAAAGACACATAATCATCTTAATTTGAGAGCAAAAGCAGAGCCCCCGACTTCACCAGCAAATGAACTGAAGGGCTTAATACTTCCTACAGGGTTCAATGATCCCTTCCATAGAGTGAAAAGTGAGACTATGTCTACACTAGAGCCCTTACTGCACCACTGTAAGAGCTCTTGTGTCGCTGCTCTATGCCAACAGGAACGAGCTCTCTCATTGACATAATTAAACCACCCCCAACAAGTGGTGGTCGCTCTGTTGGTGGGAGAAGCTCTCCTGCTGACATAGGGCTGTGCACACCACCACTTATGCTGGAGAAATTTATGTCACTGAGGTGAGTGTTTTTTCACACCCCTTATTGACATAAGTTTTGCCAACATAAGTGGTAGTGTAGACGTGGCCTAAGTCAGGCTGTGTGTGGTTGTGTGGGCCTCTTCAAATCTGCATGGTAACCCCGTGGTTTAAGATCAAAGAGATGGAAATACCTGTGCCTACATGTTCTGCAATGCCCACTGTTTTGATTGTCTCCGTTTTAAAATTGTCACAAGTTGAACTATCCAAGAAAGGAGGCACACAGACCTAAAGGCCATTTTGAAAATCAGCCCTTAGTGTTTACAATGTATTTTATAGTGTTATTGTAGCTATGTTGAACCCAGGATATTAGAGACGCAAGGTGAGTGAGGTCATATCTTTTATTGGACCAACTTCTGTTGGTGAAAGAGACACATTTTCGAGCTTACATAGAGCTCCTCTTCAGGTCTGGGAAATGTACTCAGAGTGTCACAGCTAAATACTCCGTGGAACAGATTGTTTAGCATAAGTAATTCACACATGTTTCAAGGGACCATTCAAGTGAAGTGGTCAGTTAGCACCTCTGCAGTCATGAGGTGGGGGGAGGAAACAAAAGATGGGGTGGGAGGATAGTGGATTATAGATTGTTATAATTAACCATAAATCCAATGTCTCTATTCAGTCACTGATTTTTTGTGTCGAGCAAAGGTCTGAGTTTAAGCTCCCAGGCTCATCTTTAGAAGATGTTTCCTTTGCGCATGAGGACTGAGAGGTTAGATATGGAGTGATCGCTTTGTGAAAAGTGTTTGCCCATGGGCTATAGGGTGTTTTTGTCTTTTATCATTTTTCTGTGTGAGTTCATTAGACAGCTTAGTAATTGTCTTGTTTCACCCACATAGTTGTGAATGCCCCAATAACAACCATGTGGGCGAAGTTAGACAATAGCGTGCATTTACATGGTATAATATATTTGCAAAGCACTTTTCAAACATTAATTAGCTAAACCTGATGATACCCATGTAAGGTATGCAAGTATTATTGATATATTACAGAAGGGGAAAGAGACTGATACCAATACCCTGCCCAAAGTAATGGAGCAGAGGTCAATGGCAGAGCCAGGATTATTCTGACCTCAGGAGTCCAAAGCACATAATCCAGTTCACTGGATTTCACACAGGCAAAGACCAAAATGACATTATAATAAAGATGATCTCACACTACAGAATAATCAAATACCACCAATGTAACTATTATTATTACTGGTTGTGTTACACTTGTACCTAGAAACTGGGATTAGCGTCTAAACTTTTGGGAGCTTATACAAAAGAAAATCAAATGGAACCTTTGGAGTTCCAGCCCATCACTTACTGTGAGGTATTTTGTTACCACTTTATCCAGAGGAGACGAAGGCTGGACATTTGCAGCAGAGAAGTGGGCTGTAGTCCACAAAAGCTTATGCTCTAATAAATTTGTTAGTCTCTAAGGTGCCACAAATACTCCTGTTCTTTTTGCGGATACAGACTAACACGGCTGCTACTCTGAAACTTTGCAAGACAAGCTAACCTGCTTGGCAAACATTTGCTGCCCAAGCTAGACAGCCCCATATCTACAACATAAAATAAACAGGATTTTTTATACTGATATTGGAAACAAGGTAAAGAGTTACACCTCTGTGTGAGGCGGATCCTCTTCCCTGTGCACAGGCTGACTACAGAGGGTTTGTACCAGGATGTTCTATGGTAGATCGAGTGTCATTACAACCCCTGCTTCAATAGCAGATGCTCAAACCATACACAGGGGTTGGCTGGTGGATCTGCTAACTCACCCTGCCCCTAAAATATTTGTTTTGCTAAAACAGAAGGAGCCCCTTGAAAATTGTTTCAACATTTTCTTCCTGCTCACTGAGTTCTACATCTCTAGTTCTATCTGTAGGCTAGAATTATTTATACCACACTATAAATATATACCATTCTTTACAAATACTTGGAGATGAAATTCCTGCTGCATCTAACAGACATACTGTGTGTGGTACACCAGGTAAGTTCGAACAAAAATACATGACAGATGGATAAACTAACTTGAAAGCCTTAAACATTACAGCTAAGAAATTTAGGGGCAAAATACTAGGTAGTTTTGCCCAAAGTCTGTACATAGTACTATGGAATGCTGGTTTGGACCTATGGCTAGTTTATTACTAAGGAGATTGCAAAAATTAAGATGTATGAGAGATGGAGTGGATCAAAACAAGAAAGAGACCAGATTTGTTTTGTATTCATTTGAAAAAATAGTTGTTATTAAACACATTGGCTGTTATTTTACCACTAGATGGTGCTGCGGGGTCACTTTCATGTTGGTCCTGTCACACTTGGAGACAAAGTCTGACTCTTACAGACTCTTACTCAGTTTTGCCTAATTTATCATTAGTGTTGCAATAAGATGTTTTCTTCTTTCCAGCCTTCTATGGAATTCCCCGAGTCACTGACAGAAGTCTTTTTTTGAAGGGTCCCACTTCTCTACTGGACTTCTTATCCCATATGAAATATAGCTTAGTTGACTGTTAAAATGTAATTCATTGATGGGAGAATATATTCCAGGCACAGATCCTTTCCACCTAGAAGGGATAAGGACTCAGCTTTCATGTTTCTCATTAACCTTCCTGTATAGGCTGAAAAAGTGCTCATATTGAACATACAGAAAAATGTATTCTGCAAACCAATAATGTCTGATGATGTCCGTAGTTTGAAATAGTTACCTTCGGGAAAAGCTGGTAGATCTTCCTCATGCCCCTCATTGAAATCTCTGGCAGTTGTTTCTCTGAGCTCAGCATTGTCTATGAGAATAAAGGGGAAATACATTTAGAAATAGTGTCTTTTTCCTCACTTTCCCCCCCTAGATTCTAGTGGCAAGATCTGCAAACATATATGCACTTTCCTGCTCTGAGTTATGCTGAATATTATCCACTGGAATTATCTTGTGAACATAGTGTTGCCCATTCTTGCAATTTTATTGCACATCGCACAATATTTGGTGTTTTTCTTAAAGCTCCTGGTCCTGGAGTCACGTGAACATGTGAGAATCTACACTTTCATTTTGTTAAAAAAGTAATCTCCCAGCTCTTATGCCATGGCATCAAAGAACACCATGGATTATTTGCCCATGTATTGCATTGTTAGGCCTTTGCAGGCCTCTATCTGTCCAGGTGTTACATGGTTTTTCCATCAAAAGTATTTTCAGTACCTAGGGCTAAGGTTTCAACTGACAGATCCATTGTATTTGCTTTGTGCTTACTGTTTAGTAGTCTCTGCATGGTATCCTCAGATTGTCAGTTTTCCATGAAGCTATTTGATCTTTATGGATTAGATATGATAGGCATTGCAGACTCCAATAAAGAACGTTAACATTCTAAACTGATAGGGCCCTGACTTCCTCTACAATCTGGCTGTTTTGTACTGCTCTTATGGTGCAAAGCAACAAGAAAGAGGGCTTAGCCAGACCCAGGAAAAGGGTGTGTGCCTGGAGAACCACCATAGCGTGGCTCTAAATTGTGCCAGATGCCAAACTGGCCCCAATATTTGATGGCACAAAGGTAGTGTAAAGCCATCTGTGCCAAACACATAACCCTTCCCCATGCTGAGCAAAGCTTGGCCAGTAAGTTGACCACGGTATTCTGTATTTTCATCACTGATTTGTTTCATATTTCCAGGAAAGGGAAGCTAAAGCCAAATGAGCTTTCAGGAAAAAAAAAGCATCCAGACAGGAATGGCCAGTATATGTTGTTTGCTCATGCAACCAGGGTGCTAGGGGTATCAGGGCCTGAACCTCCCTTCCTTGTGGAGCAGCTGAGATCAGCATGTGGAATTTCCTCTCTGCATATGGATTGGGTGGCACAATCTGACCCCAAATCATGGGTCAACTAGTACAATACCCAAGCCAGTGCTGAGAACATTTTTTCCATCTTTCTCTCTGGTGCAGTCTGGGGAGCCAGCCAGGAGCTTTCAGGAGTTTATTTCACAAGTAGGGAAATGTTAAATAAGTTCAGTAGTTGCTGCTCTACAGTTATTTACAAACTGAGAGCCAGCATGATGTAGTGTATGGAGCAATGGACTGGGACTCAGGACACCTGGGCTTTATCTCTAGCTCTGCCACTTACCAGTTGTGCGACCTTGGCCAAGTCCTTTCTCTCCCGCTCTTTGCTTGTATTGTCTATTTAGCTTGTAAACACCTTGGGTCAATGATTATCCCCTACCATGTATTTGTGCAGTGCCTTACACAAGGGTCCCTTCTTAGTTAGGGTCTCCAGGAGCTACTGTCATAACAATTCCATAATGCTGTATTCTGCCACAAAACACTCTGTTGTGTCCCAGTCCTATGGCATCATGTATTATTTTTATTTGTTCTTTATATTATGGTTGTACCTAGGAACCATAATCATGGATCAGGGCCCCATTGTGCTAGGCACTATCCTGATGAGATAGTCCCTGACATAACTTGCAATATAGGTGTCAGGATGCAAAATTGGTGCTGGGGTAGGGAGGATAAGACAGCAATAAACTACAGCAGAAAGGCTCATGTATTCCTAATACTGAAGACCTGTGATTTCCAGAATGTCTTACACTATGATGAGACTTTGCTAAGATAGAGCAGATAGGCAGTCCCAGTCATTTTTCCACAAGTTAGCCAAGCTGTATTATCTATCAAAATCAATTCAGTACTGTTGATCAATAATTCATGGAAAAACATGATACACACGTAATGCAGCACTATAATCACCACATATAGGTAGGGCCCTACCAAATTCACGGTCCATTTTGGTCAATTTCACAGTCATAGGATTTTAAAAATAGTAAATTTCTGGAATACAGCTATTCGAATCTGAAATTTCACAGTGTCATAATAGTAGGGGTCATGACCCAGTTGTGGGGGAGTCAGAAGGTTATTGTAGCGGGGTTGTGGTACTGCTACCATTACTTCTGCGCTGCTGCTGGCAGTGGTGCTGCCTTCAGAGCTGGGCAGCCGAACAGCAGTGGCTGCTAACTGGGAGCCCAGCTCTGAAGGCAGAGCCGCCGCCAGCAGCAGCTCAGAAGTAAGGATGGCATGGTATGATATTGCCACCTTATGTCTGCACTGCTCCCTGCAGAGCTTGCCCCTCATTCAGCAGCCGCCGCTCTCCGGCCACCCAGCTCTGAAGGCAGCAGCGCAGAAGTAAGGGTGGCATGGTATGGTATTGCCACCCTTACTTCTGTGCTGCTGCTGGCAGGTGCTACCTTCAGAGCTGGGCACCCAGCCAACAGCTGCCATTCTCCAGCTGCCCTGCTTTGAAGGCAGCACAGAAGAATGGGTGGCAATACTGTGACCTCCCCAAAATAACCTTCCGATCCCCCTGCAATTCCCTTTTGGTTCAGGACCCCCAATTTGAAAAACGTTGTTCTCCCCCTGTGCAATATGTATAGTATAGGGTAAAAGCACACAAAAGGCTAGATTGCATGGCCCATGACACATTTTTCATGGCTGTGAATTTGGTAGGGCCCTACATATAGGACACCTTCTCTGCACTTCCTTGTCCAGCAATGGGGACATTTTCCTCCCTTCTTTCCCCACAAATAATGAAATATCTATTGATTCACTGATGCACTTTGTTTCAACTCCTTGCGTCATCATGCATTCTATACATCATGCTGTTTATAACCTCCATCATCTTCATTTAACTAGGGGTTTGTAAGAATTTCAGCATAATATTTGTCATTCATTTTAAGTGCCCCAAAAGTGTCAAACGAGAACTGGTTCCCTGATAGGAGCCAAAAGGAGTTAATGTTCGGATATTTTTGTTGTTGTTGCTGTTTTAGTGTGTGTCTGTGTATGCCTGGCAGTGTGCGTCTGTAGACTGGTATTGATACACATACTATTCAAAGAAATATAAATGAAAAGGCAGGTTTATTTTACCACAGGCATCTCCCACACACAGCTTACTATCCCCTCCAAGAATGCTGGCTGCTTTACAGTTCCAGAAGCTACATGCTGTTGTTAATTTTTAGTGTTTCATTTATTTGGACTTATACAACAATACAAAGTTGAACATCCAAAAATGCTAGGCTCTCTGCCTTTTCTTCTATCCATAAACAATTTATAAAGACCACTTAACAGAGCTGCACCTCCTAACAGGTGCAGCTGTCATCAAATCAGATGGAAAACCAATACCTTATTGCATATCAGAACTTGCCCCTCGTGCCTTCATCTTTCCTGCAAACCTCCAAAAGAACTCGGATGAGCCTTGCACTGAGCCATGAGAGTCAGCAGATTTGGGCTATGTCAGGCTCCAGGAGGGGAGTCCAGAATCAGTGGTCCCTCCTAGGTAGTGCCCTGTCAGCAGTCTCTTCCTTCTTATATCAAGAGGACTCCAAGTTGACCATCTACACTGACCACCGCTGGGGCAGAATGGCTATGGGAAAGAGGCAGTGTCTCAGACAGGCAAGTCCCAACCTATTTCAGGCTTTAGAGGTTAGAACCAAGATCTTAAATTCTACTTAGACACTAAGGCTAATTAACACTCTTCTGGGTAATAGGACTAGCATGTATTTCTTGTCTTAATTTCAGTGACTGTGAAATACAACATATTATTGAACATATTTTCCTTTGTAGTAATTATTGATTCCGATATTCCCATCTCTCTCTTCCTAGCCCCCTCCTTTGCTCTTCCACGTGACTATATACGACGTTATATGATTAAAACATGACCAAGCAGATCATTGTTGCTACCATTGTTATACAATTTACCCTACCCACTTAGATTTAAATTAATGAAGATATCCTATCTCCTAGAACTGGAAGGGACCTCGAAAGGTCATCGAGTCCAGCCCCCTGCCTTCACTAGCAGGACCAAGTACTGATTTTGCCCCAGATCCCTAAGTGGCCCCCTCAATGATTGAACTCACAATCTGGGGTTTAGCAGGCCAATGCTCAAACCACTGAGCTATCCCTCCCCCTTGATGGATCTTACCCAGGGTTCAGCCCTATCCTGTAGATCGCTTTATCCCCAGAAGTTGCAGACTGGCTGTAGTATTTGTGGAGAATCCATTCCATGATCTATGCTAATCCTTTAGAGTACCGAGTAGAGCAGCCGGTTAGTCCACCTTAGTCCATTCCAAGGTTTGGTTTTGACTGGAGTGCCGTTAGCTACAAATGGAGAGGCTGCATACTATTTTCTGCGAGCTGCAGGATTGAACCAATGAGTCTATGCAATCTTACTTTAAAACTACATACAGTATCTGCATGATTCATTCCGGAAGCTCCTAATCAGTTAGGATACAACACTGGTGACGAGGACCAACAAGAACCAGAAAATGAAACATACAAAAAAAGAAGAAGATATAAGCTCTTTCTTGCTGCTGACATTTTAGATTGTACAATACTGCCCATAGAAACAAAAGTCTCTCTATCTGCAATTGCAGAAGCGCTCTCCTGTCATGCTGTAATCAGCACTTTGCAGCGATTGTGCCTAGCTCTGTCAGACCAGAATCCTGGTGGCAGCCATTTTGTGTGTGGCACATCCTCTGGATTGCATCAGAAAGCCTGATCATGTCTGTCTTAAGTTAAAAAAAAAAAAAACACAACCGTGTACACAGAAAACTGCTGATCAAGGTTTTGTGACAACAAATCTATCAAGGCTTACTTCATATCCCACAGCCACTTTGCTATAATGCAGTCTTAACTACAAAAAAAAAATTGTTCCCGAGTTCCCTGAGTTTCGTGTCCATGATTCTTATTCCGCTCTGGGAACACTGGCTTGAAAGATTAGAAAATCTATTTCTTGCAATGAAGGAAGATGAGTACCACAAAATATGCTATGCACCTACACTTTGTAGGAAGTGAGGTGCACCATATTTTTAAAACATTGCCCAACACTGGGGATAGTAAAGATGCTGAGAAAGCTAAAACAGCACTCACACGGCACTTTAAACAACATAAAAACTTTGCCTATGAACAATATACATTCCAGCAAGCACAGCAGGTAGAAGGGGAAAGTATGGATGAATCTCATGCCTGCCTACATCGCCTTGTGAATACATGTGCATTCACAAATGTGGATCACAGGGTAAGAGGACAGATCAAGTATGCAAGTATGTTTGTGAGCTAAGCTGAGAAGACAAATTCTCTGAGCCCCCCCCCCCAAATGACTCTCAGCAGAATACTGGACACTGCTCAAGTGAACGAGATATGCTTGGAACCATATGCTCAACAAACAGAGCAAGGAAACCTGGCAACAAGTTCAGAGACAGCACATGCACTCTGCACTAAGAACTCAATCAGAATGTGCTGGTCTCAAGAGAGTAATCAACCTGAGAAAACTCAGGCTTCAGCTACAGAGATGACAAATGTAAAATGCTACAAGTGTGGAGGCTCACATCCACACCAAGGTGATTGCCCAGCAAAAAAGGGTTCTCTGTTGTAGCTGTGGAAGAGGAAACCACTATGCAAACATCTGTAGATCTATTATTTCCCCACAGGTCAAGACAAATTTCCAAAAAGACGTCAAGATCAAGTGAATGCACTTCAAGTTGATACCTCAGGAGCTGACAGCTCTTATGTCTTCACAGTGGTCCCCAAAAGAACATAAAAATGCATTTGTGTAAAGAAATGCTTATCAGTGATGTAGTCATGTTATATTTTGATTCCAGGATGAAAACTGAACTTTTAGATACCAGCCCTTTTGGATTAGGAGCAGTCCTCAGACAGGTTGACCAATGTGGTTACATTTACACCATTGCTTATGCCAGCAAAGCTTTTTCACCCACTGAATAACAGTACTCTCAGACAGAAAGAGATGCTCTTGCGGTAGCATGGGGATGTTCCCATTTTCATTCATACATTTATGGATGTCATTTCATGATTCTGACTGATCACAAACCTCTTGAACCAATGTTCAATAAGCTCTTCTTTTGCCCACCAGCTCTCACTGAGTGATGGATGCTCAAACTATCAGGTTATGACAACCTCTCCTTCACTCAGCCCCCTGCTTGACCATCAGAGTCCCCTTTTGAGCACATTCTCCATTTGGAGTATGCTCAACAGCAGCTGAATGGTGGGACCCTCCTGGCCCAGTATGGCTCCTTCACTCCCTTAGTCTCTGTACAAGGTCTGTAAAACCCCCATCACAGTATCCCAAATATAATGGTATCTTATATAAATAACACCATAGACCCAGTTCAGAATACAACCCCATATGTTTTAGTGCTCTTTAAAGATGTCAAACAGACTTGAAGTCTAGAGAGTGAAGTGCTCTGTTTAACTACAGAACACGTGCACAATGGGCACTGGCAATGAAAGCATCTCCACAGTGCATCTCCTCCTTGGGGGAGGCTAGCCACACAGCCCCGCCCCTTCCGCCCAAGGCTCTGCCCTCCATGCACTGGAGCCCTGAGCGCCCACCCCTCCCTGCAGCCAGAAGAGCCCCAGCCACCCCCAGCACTAGGCTGCCAGGCCGCCCCCAATGCCAGGCTGCTGGCTGCCCCCAGGGCCGGGCCGCCCCCAGCATCGGGCCACCAGCTGTTCCGGCCTGCTGGCCTCTGGCTGGCAGCAACACTGAGCTCCCAGTCCTGCTGTCTTGGGCACTGGCTTGGGGGAGAGGGTGGAGCATGGGCGGGGTCAGGGCTTGGCTTAGGGAAGGCATAGCCTCCCCATGCCTATTATACACACTGCCCATGCTGCAGTGCCTCACCCATGTGACACAGCCAGGACCTGGAGGGATCTCGCTATGAGCATGAGAGGGTAGTACAGTCGCCAAGCCTGCTCAGTCCTTTGGCCAGGTCCTCAGCTGTTCATAAATCAGCATAGTTCCATTGGTCCTCTAATAGGGTGACCAGACGTCCTGATATTATCAGGACTATTTTAAGATTAGAACCTTGTCTTAAATAGGCAACCTATTACAACCCAACCTGGTTTTTCACACTTGTTATCTGGTCACCCTATCTTCTAACGAGATTGTGATGTTTCTAATTAGTGCCAATTGTGAGGTGCACATCTGCCCGCTAGATTAGGATTTACCAACTCATTTCACAGAGGCCTCCAAACAGACAGCATTTGGCAAAACATTGCAGTCCCTAATGGACTGGGCTGGTTTTGAACTGGTAAAGTAAAGTGAGAGACTGTATGACCCATTACCAAGCTGTCGTCCTCATCCCCCACTCCAAATCATCCAGCTTATAAAGCTGTCCAGTTTGCAGCATTTAAAATTCTTTCAAAATAACTTAATGCTGGATTTACACGTTCAGAATATTTTTAATCTTCTTTATATTTTCATTAAATAATAAAGGTGTGGTTATGCGCCCCTAAATAAATGAATATGTTTTCAATCTAGATTTGAATAATATTGTCTAGACCCATCAGCTATATGGGGAAAACTAAAATTCAGATTTTGTTACCTTGGTTATTTGGAGTTATGAAGTTGTCATCAGGCCTTTAATTATTTTTCAGTTTCTACCTAATTTTCCACACTCATTGCTTTACTGATGCTAAGATCTGCCACTGTAATAGAAAAGGCCCCAGGTCTCTTACAATGCCATGGATTGGAAGTGACAATGTTAATAAAATGAACCAGTCTCTCGTGCCACTAACCGCTATCAATATACTTCTCATCTACAACTGACATGCCATTTAATCATTTACTTTTGGTTCCAATAAACACATCTATTTAAATGGAGTAAATAGGATATTAGGCTCTTGTTATTATGCATACACTGAAAGACTGGTCATTTTAGTATCATAAAGAAATGGGTTCATTTGCCAAACCTCTTCAAGTGTGGACCACAAATTTGAGACATCAAAACTATATTAAATTTATTTTGTTCATGTTGATGTACTTTGAGCCCAACCCTTCATTCCATGTGCAAACAAAGCTCCCATTAGTAGTCTGGGGCTATATCCGTGTGGTGTGAATACATAGTTGGATAGAATGCAAGGTCCTTTGTGTGATAAAGATTGCCTACAGATCTAGACACAGATCCACAAATGTATTTAGGCACCTAACTCCCATCCATTACTACCCAATCTATGTCGCTTATCAAAAAAGGATGCCTTGATCACAGTTTATAACTGCCTATATGGGGAACAAATACTTGACAATGGGCTCTTCAATCTAACAGACAATGGTATGACAAGATTCAGTGGCTGGAAGTTGAAGCTAGATTAATTCAGACTGGAAATAAGGAATACATTTTTAACAGTGAGGATAATTAACCGTTGGAACTGTTTACCAAGGGTCACAAAAGATTTTACCATCACTGGCAATTTTTGCTCTTCCACGTGACTATATACGACGTTATATGATTAAAACATGACCAAGCAGATCATTGTTGCTACCATTGTTATACAATTTACCCTACCCACTTAGATTTAAATTAATGAAGATATCCTATCTCCTAGAACTGGAAGGGACCTCGAAAGGTCATCGAGTCCAGCCCCCTGCCTTCACTAGCAGGACCAAGTACTGATTTTGCTCCAGATCCCTAGGTGGCCCCCTCAAGGATTGAACTCACAACCCTGGGTTTAGCAGGCCAATGCTCAAACCACTGAGCTATCCCTCCCCCCCCTAATCCTTTAAAGCAAGACTGGATTATTTTTAACAAAGATAAGCTCTAGTCCTAAAAGAATTGTTTAGGGGACGTTCTATGGCCTGTGTTATACTGGAGGTCAGACTAGATGATCACAGTAGTCCCTTCTGACCTTTGAATTCCAGGGCAGGAAACAAGTCTGATGGGACTGAGGCTGTCAGTATTGGAGTACAGTTCACACTGCTGTTTACCACCACGGGATTAGTCTTTGGGACTATTCTAGCCGGCATAATAAGCTAGAGCAGCCCTGTAGCTGCACCCATAGATCAGGGGAAGCATAAAAGTGGCCTTAAGTCACCTTCTCCCCGCCACCCCTTGAGATGAGTATTAGCGTGGCATAGTTGGAGATTGTACCCATTGTATCCCACGTATCAGTGTTGTTTAATAGATGTCTGAAGCAGCCCTTCGCACATGGATTGTCAGGTATCACTTAATTAGGTCTCTTTTTCAGAAAGGGCTCCTCTATGCAGACAAAACAAGCCCATCATTCTATCCTTAATCAGAATTCAGAGCAAGTGAAGACATGTCTTAGGGGGCCTATACCCACCTTCAGGTACAAAATCCCATTGAGGTTATGTGAGTCAAGGGTTCCAGATGGCACAAACGGGTTTTAGCTTTTCATGACTTGCTCTTTGCTGATGTTACTCAAACTAATTTTTTATATTAAACTTGGAAAAATATTTAGCAGAAGTCCTGCTTAAACGACCTGCAATGCCATAAGCCCTAAGTAATTAGCGAGCCCTGGCATTTCATTAGTACAGTTCCTCTAGCAAGTCACACATCAGACAAAGCTCAACATCAAGCAGTCACAGCCAGGGGCAAGGGTCAGTTGCTTGCGGATCAATGGCAGGATGTGGCATGCGGTATGGTCACTCTTTGCTATGGAATACTTCCTCTCCATGGTCTTTAGCGTGTGTTGTTGCATGTATGTGAATGACAAGCAGCCCTACGCCAATGAAACAAGAGAGATTTCTTTGATTACTAATGGTGTAATTACAGGGGGTGAAATCCTGGCTCCATCCAAAATCAGTGGGAGTTTTGCCATTGATTTGAACAGAGCCAGGATTTCAGTCAGGGAGTTTAGGAATGCAGCACTGTACATTTGTTACAATAAAAGGCAATGCCATTTTTTTATAATGAACTGAGTGGTACCAGCAGAGATTGTGTCACGCCACTGAACTTCCCTCTCCCGTCCTACAACTGGTGAGCGCTAGCAGCAGTGGCTGTGGCCCCGTCCCATGCTGTTGCAATCCTCTGTTTTCTGTGTCAAAGCTACAGAAGCCTGTCACTACAGCTAAGGGCTGCTTGCCTGCCACAAGTGCTGAATTGCAGGGAAGCAGGTGCACACACACGCACTCAGTAGAGTTGTTTGTAAACAGCACGTTGACTTTCTCACAGGGGAGGTGCAGGACTTGGCAGGAAGATTGAACCACTTCTCAGTGGGGGTCAGGCTCTGAAAGGCCACCCACTGCAGTCAAAATCCTGGGATGGCATTATTAGGGTAATTGGAGCCGAAAGATCATGCCCACTGGTCTAGAGGGAAGGCAGCAGCAGAAGAGGATCCTCTGGGAGCTGGAAGGGGGTAATATTGTTTAACGCTGACAACCCTTTTTCTCTCCTAAGTGTTTTTAAATGGGTAAATAATCCTTCCAGTATCTCTGTACTGCGGGAAATTGAGTGGTAGCAGTATAATAATGGTACTGCCTGTTTTACAGGTGGGGAAAAGAGGTCAAGAAACTTATCCAAGGCTACAAAGTGAGTGTTAGTGCCAGGATTAGAACTCAGGTAAGTGGAGAGGGCTAGGTCCCACCAGGGCTTAGGAGGGTAGATCACAGTAGGAACTGGAGGGACCCAAAATGGGGAGTGTTGGGAGGAAAAGCAGCAGTGGGGACATACAGGAATGTTGGAAGGCTCCTATGCACTGGCACCAATTTGGGGGGGGAGTGGGGTGGGACACATCCCCCCCCCAGGTTTTTGCTCAAAGTTCCAGAGTCCACAGAGCCAGGGGCACCAGGGCCCAACCATTTTTAAGCAGAGGTGCCATACTAAACTAGAATAGCTACTGCTGGCACAGTCTGGAGCATTGCTCTGGCTATGTGGGTACAATGCCACTAAAATTTGACCAGCCACCCCTCTGTACAGATGGAGGGGCAGCCAGGCCAAATTTTAGTGAGTGGTGCTGCGACTTGATACAGGGGAGAACTCAACTCCGGGAGGCACCGGCTCCTGCACTGTGTGGGTAAGAGAGAGGGGAGACTTCCTGGCTAGGGAGACCTGGTGTCCCTCTTGGTGGGGAAAAGGGCAAGATGAGCAGGGACTGGAACAGGGTCCCTGTTAGGGGAGCAGGGACCAGAATTTGCCCTCCACCCCAATAAATATTTGAACTGGCACCACTGGAGAGTTGCAGGTGCTGCATGCCTCTTGGAATTTGGCCTTATGCTTGCAGCCACCATCTCTGAAAGAAGAGAAATGAAGTAATAGAAAAATACGGGGAATAGAAATGATGAAGGGCACATAGGAAACAGATATTGAAGAAGAACACAGCCTGCTCTGCTGTTGCTCCAGGGATGCAGTCATAGCAAACACTACCAAAAACAAGCATGGCCAGGGGGTAATTTTTTCCTTTAGAGTTTTGACAAGTCTGATCATTTTAGGTTTGGAAAATCCACAGTGTTCCCTTAGTGCTCTAAACTGCCATTTTGCGTGGGGTGGTCTTTCCACATAGGGTAATGGGGAACGGCAATCAGCACTTTCTACAATGGGCAGTTTGTTCTTGGGCCACAGGATAGAACTTGGGCCACGCTGTTCTAGAACATGCACAGATTCTTGCTTATTCCTTTGTTTTGATAAAGCTAAGAAAGGACCTTACATTCTGGCTAAGTCACAGTAACTCCGTGGTGACTTCAGCCTGCCACCACTTATAAAGGTGAAGGAGTAAAATAGCTCTGCCACTGCATCGTCATGACTTGGAGCTATCAATGTCCCATAGAACTACCAAGGGAAGTGCTGGATTCTCCATTACTTGATGTTTTCAGATCAAAACTGGATACCGCTCTGGAAGATATAATTTAGACCAGCACAAGTTATTGGGCTCAGTATAGGGATAAATGAGTGAAAGATGATGGCCTGCAACATACAGGAGGTCAGATGAGATGACTTTAAGTTCTATGGAGACCCAGAGCACCATTCACAGACATTTTGCTGAGGCCACACAAGTGGTGACATATAGTGAAGAAGGCCTTGGCTACATCATCTCACCCTTTGCATACAAATGCTACAAGTGCACACTGAAGCAGAGGATAGTGATGCTTTGGGACCTTTAAGGGACATTGTCATGATGTTAATTACCCTGGAAGTTGGTGTTACAGCATATAGAGGTCAGCATTAAAGAGTCAACAAGTGAGGAGTGATACACCCCAGTTACCACAAAATTTCCTATTCCAAGTACAGGAGAAAACTGTGATAGCTCAGATCTGACTGTATGGCACCCCTTAGAAAGTCCTGACATTTCACTGGCATCCACTGTCCTTGTGCATCTGTTGTTCTGCTGATAGAATGCTCTTTACATTGCATAATCATGCTCTTACTTTGTCAGAATTAAAGAATATATAATTTTGGTAATGATACTGCCCTTTAAACACCACCTGAATTTCTACCCTGCAATACCATTTACAAATATAGTCCATATGTCTGAGACCTATATCTTTGCTATTATTAATAGCGATGACCTATGGCTAGGAAGTGATGTTTGCTAATTAATTGTCTAAGTACTTAAAGCCAGTGTATATTTTATACATTTCCCCTTTCTGCACATCAACTTGCTATCACAGTTTTAGTTTCAAGTCTCTCTCACACCTAAAGGGAATGTGGTATTAGAAAGACTTTTACATGCCAACCGCGATAAGGCTGACAAGATGACTCAAGACTAGCTTGTGGAGAAACAGTCATGCCATGCATATATGAATGATTACTGACTGACCCAGAACTAACTGCAGAAAATTGAACTTATTGCTAGACAAATTGAGTCCGCTAAGGTGGAGGCTAAAATAATTGCTTAGGAGACTATAGGTCCTATCCAGAAGCTAATTAATTACTTGTGTAATCTCTAACCCAGCACAGAAGCAGCTGACAAGATGGTGGCAAATAGGGTACAATTCATACACTTAGGAAGCACTATTTCAAGATCCATTGGCTCAGAAAAGTCCTCCTGCCATCGTTCATATAGCCAAGGACACAAAATAGACTTGCCAATGAATACAATTGTCATTACTGTAGAAAAAAAACAAGGTGTTTCACTACAGCTCCCACTCCCCAAATCAGCCAAGTGAATTCTCTGTTCCTGAGTTCCTGTCCTAAGGGTATTTCACCTCATCCTATCCACAAACTGTTTTGACACATTGAGATTTTCAACCTGTAGGTGGCTTCCACAGGGCAATCACCTCTCTAGTTTTTGATGGTGAAGGGTGGAAAGCTTGTCTTTGTAGTGGAAACAAGCGAACAGAGAGTTCCAAAGTCTCCTTCATGCTAAAGCTCTTCAGCCACTGTTGCTCATCTCAAGTCTCTAGAAAAACTTGTATTCATTAGTCTGTGTTTGTGGTCCAGATCCCACCACATGCCCTCCATCCACCCATGCAGGACACAGCCATAGACTCAGCTGGAGGGGAGTACTTGACCAGTGCCTGATGAGCTCTGTGAGCTGCTTGCTTTGGGCTCTGGCTCGCTGCAGGTATGTTGAACATTCTTCATCCCCTTGGCATCACCAGATACCTCCCAATGGCTTTTCAGAAGTTCCAGCAGAAATCTTTCTTGCTGAGCAAGTAGCATAAATATATTTTGGGAATGGTACTATTTGACTCACAGGGTTCTCCGAGGGAATGATGGGAGTTTCCCAGGGGATTATGGTACTTTGACTTCTCCCTCTATTCTCCTGGGGCACATTATGTATCATGTAAGACATTTCAAATTAGCCCAGAAACAATTGCTTCCGAGACTTGTGCTGGGATTGTGAAATGCATACAAGAGCAATGCAATACAATGGTGTAGATCAGGGCGAAGGTGAGGCAAAACTGCAACAATTCATAATCCCAGATAGCACAGCTAGTGTGGATGCACTACACTGCTGATGCCTATACCCATGTGAGCCCACTGGCTCAGTTGGCATTAGTGCAGTTCCCTGCTGCAGACATGGCTTTCGAGCACATCCTCGGTCCACTGACCCAAGGCTTGCCCCTTGTTCAGCTGTGTCCATTTTCTCTGCATCTACTTAAGAACCTAAGAATGGCCCTACTGGGTCAGACCAAGGGGCCATCCAGCCCAGTATCCTGTCTTCCGACAGTGGCCAGTGCCAGGTGCCCCAGAGGGAATGAACAGACCAGGTAATCATCAAGTGATCCATCCCCTGTCGCTCATTCCCAGCTTCTAGCAAACAGAGGCTAGGGACACCATTCCTGCCCATCTTGGCTAATAGCCATTGATGGACCTATCCTCCATGAATTTATCTAGTTCTTTTTTGAACCCTGTTATGGTCTTGTCCTTCACAACATTCTCTGGCAAGGAGTTCCACAGGTTGACTGTGCGTTGTGTGAAGAAATACTTCCTTTTATTTGTTTTAAACCTTACATGCAATGCCCTCAGTGTGTGCAGGTTACCAACCTAAACTGCATTGGGTGACTTACTTGTTGGAAGAAGTCTTTGGGCTTTGCTGATTTAAAGGCAAATTGCAAAGCAGAAAAAGGTAGTAAAGCATTCAGGCGACAGATAGAAACATATTTACATATATATAGGGTTTGTGCCTTTTATTTACTCTTTGTGGCTCTTTGGAGGACTGGCTAAGAAGAACCGGACATTAGAATCATCTCAGTCCAATTCCTGAGCTGCAGTTTGGCTAGCACCGCGGGAGACAATGTTGATGCTTGACAGAAAAGCGCTTTTAGCCCAACTGTTTACAGAGAAAAGTTTGAGTTGAAAAGATTTCTAACAAAAACCAAACAAGCAAACCACCCTCAACTAAAAACAAAGCAAAAAGCCACACAAATAAAAGCAGAATCAAAGCCTCAGCAACCCCAGCCCTCCCAGTTGACACCCAGAAACACTTGTTATGTACCTGCAGATTCTGTATGGTGAATATGAACAGCCCTGGTTTCGGAATGAACTTCGTGCTGATGTGAACATGTACATTTTTAAAACACGTGCAGGCAGGGTAGGGGGAAGGGTCCCACACCTGCACAGGCTGACCTTCCTTTAACCCCAGTCTCCACTGTGACATATTGTACTGAGTCTAACATAGGGCTGTGTGCAATTGTATTTGTGCATACAACTCTAATGGGATGCTGTTTTCCCACAATACTTGAATCAGCTGTTTGTCTTTTTATGTGCGAAGTTGTGTCCCAGGAGTCACAAAAACCTGTGTGTGCTAAAAAGGCAAAACACAGCTCACCACAGTGGAATGTACAAAGTATAATTTGACAAAGACCAGTAGCAGCAAATGGCGCAAAGAGCTACACCTTAATACCAGGAATTCAGAATTCCAGGGCAGATCTTCTGTGGACATTTGTAAACCCACATTTTAAAATATAAACAAAGACAATTCAGACTTTAGAGTGTGGAAAAGAGAGACCCTTCTACATCCCACATAGGAAAATATGGCAGAGTATACACCTTGAACCTTTATATAACAACAGACCCACTCCCATAGGGTGACATCCCGGCCCATTGCAGGCAATAGCAAAACTCCTTTGGACTTCGATGGGGCTACGGTAATTGTCTTGACGAACTGGAATATGATGCTTTCTTACTGGGTCTGGGGATGCCCCTGCCACTTTACTTTAGTAGTGGAACATCTGCATAACTCATACATTTTATGAGTTGAGATATTACATCTGCATATGAATTGCTGCGTGTTCTGCTAGATCCATGCTGGTTTTGCCGCGGCATGCTGTTTTAATACTAGAAAGTGTTATTTTGGATACCATTTATGTAGTACTTACATTCTTTACTAGTGCCAAAATCACAGAGTTATTGTGGAATTATTTTATTTATGCTAAATGAAATCTATATTTTGTAGAGGGAGCGATATCATTAAAGGGGAAGTGAGCTCTCTTGGGTGCCAGAGCATATTTAAGTGTAGCTGCTAGAGACTGTCTGAAGCTGTAAAGCTTTGTGCCACATCCACACTCAGGACTGTTTGTGTAGGATACTGAGCTGAACTTGAATTTCCCCAAAATTTGGGAAAGAGGAAGCAGTTCTGTCCCAGCCTTTGGTTCAGGCTCATCTTTACCTCCTATTACCAATGTGATTGTTTGGCATACATTCCTTGGCAGTTTGGGGGATATTTATGTAATTTATTTCAGTTTATTAAATCCACTAATCAAAATAATCTCTAGTAGATTTACGCTGTGTGCTCCATGCTAATTATGTAGTGCAAGTAATTAGTCTTTTCATGCTAAACTAACAAGTGACAATCCTGCTGTCCATTGGGTCTAAACACATGTATATTCATGTATATTCCAGACACAATTATTCTTCTATTCACTGACAAATATGCCAACACAAAAAAAGCAATCATCCATAAAGCTGGTATGTTTGACCAAAAAAAGGTTACAGTGGTTTGCCTTATGTCATATTAACAAAACAATTTTACCTTCAGTGGATTTTTATCCTGTCAGATGCTTACACAAACAAATGGAACTTGAGTTCCTGGAATAACCCCTTCAACCGCAAACAACTAAACTACAGAAGAGGCATCAATACAATCTGCTTAAAACTAAAAAAAAAAAAATGACCAGAGCTCCCTTCATTATAGATTTCAGCACAGAAAGGCCACTGCTGACATTTGCTGTTCATAAGATTACTCTTTTGAAAGAACAGTAGCATCTTTAATCATTCCACTACCAGTGTCCTTACAAACAAAGTTATGACAGGGAGTTCAAACTAAAAGATAAAAATGTGTCCATGAGGTGGGTGGATGAGTCAATAGAAATAGACATAGATTTTATAGATTACAATGCCTGAAGGGACTAGAGCATATCTTTTAGAAAAAAGATCCAATCTTGATTTAAAAACTGTCAATGCTGGAGAATCCACGATGACCCTTAGCAAGTTTTTCCAAAGGTTTATTAATCTCACTGTTAAAAGTTTACCCCTTTTTTCCAGTCTGAATTTGTCTACCTTCACCTTCCAGCCAGGGGATCCTGTTATACCTTTCTCTGCTAGACTGAAGAGCCCATTATTAAATATTTGTTCCCCATGTAGGTACTTACAGACTATGATCAAGTCACTCCTTAATCTTCTCTTTGTTAAACTAAATGAACTGAGCTGGTTGAGTGTATCACTATAAGGCAGGTTGTCTAATCCTTTAATCAGTCTCATGGCTCTTCTCTGAACCCTCTCCAATTTATCAATATTAATCGTGAGCATCAGAACTGGACACGGTGATAGCACCAGTGCCATAGACAGGATAATCTGGCCTGCTTTGCATTCTGTGGCAGAAAAGAAAAGCTATACACAGATGGGGAAACATATGTGGGTAGAGTTAGGAGAATGTATAGTTGCTGGACAGAAATCCACCTTGAATATGGCAAAGAAGCTTATGGTAAGACAAAAAGATGAGGTCTGAGTCATTCAGTTCTTAAACCAAGAATTCTTCCTTTATAACAATGTTGTGGCATTTTGTTTTATTCTAACTTGTTTGACTGCATGGTGCTATTTCAGATTCTTAACTGTGATCAAACACATCGGCATAAAGTTGCTACTGCACATGTTTGCAAGGTTGGGCTGGTAGACTCCAATCCATGCAAGGATTTATGCTCACGTTCAACATTACACATAAGTAGTCAGTGGGACTACTCCTATGCATAAAACATGGGTGTAAGTTTTGGCAGGATCAGGGCCTTGTATTGTAATTTTAAAATACCTAAATGGATTTGTCTCTAATTTGATATGCCACAGTATAATCCATCACAGTTTTGACAGTTAAGCTATAAAGTCCGGGCGGGGGGAGGGGGAAAGGAGTGAAAAGAAAAACAAGGAGAACTTTTCAATGAAGATATAATAATATACTATATGGAGATATCCTGTCTCCTAGAACTGGAAGGGACCCTGAAAGGTCATCAAGTCCAGCCCCCTGCCTTCACTAGCAGGACCAAGTACTGATTTTGCCCCAGATCCCTAAGTGGCCCCCTCAAGGACTGAACTCACAACCCTGGGTTTAGCAGGCCAATGCTCAAACCACTGAGCTGCTTTAACTACTGTATAACAATACAGGCAGAACCCCAGCTGTCCACAAACAATTGATTATACACAGCTCGATAGCTGGTACTTTGTGTCAGGAGTGCTAATACAAAATGCATTAGTGCTAAAACAGACAGCTGCCAACTTGCCCAGTGAAACGGGATTAAATACCTACATCCAACTTTAAAAACATGTGAATAAATAATTAGTGTGCCTATTATTTCCCATCTGTGGTGATTCTGTAGTATATTTATGGGTCAGGTCACACACTTTCAGAAATTGCAGCATTGTGGAGTTGGATGGATGGATTTTCTTTCATGTTGGAGGAAAAAATATCTCTTGAAAAAGCAAATATAGAATATAGTGAAGAAAGCAGCTTTGGAAGACCTTAACCTTTCATGCAATTAGCAAACATGAATTCCAGTGCTTTAATTCTCTATAATATTAAGTGTGGCTTTCTGACAGTATAGGCTCTCGCTCTCTCTCTCAGTTGGATGGAGTGCAGTTAAGTGAAGTAAGATTTGCCCAAAGGGAATGTGGAAGTCTGCAGTGACAGCTCTAAGTGAGAAGAATGACCGATCATATTAAAGGTTAGGGAAGGCAACACTTCCATGATTGTCCTTCTGTGTATGAGACTGAAAAAGGAATTGATTTGACCGTCACCTAAGATTCCTTTAAAAATAGGATGAGCGAAATATTTTGTCTTCTTTTTAGTGATTTTAAAAATCACATCAACTGATTGCTTTCTTTCCTATAAAGTACAAACATACAGTACGTCACATATGAGAATACATCCAAAACATCATTTTATTCAAGTATTTGTGTGAAGCTGAAGTTAGGTGGAAACAAAACAAGATCCTCAGATTTTCAGTCGCTTGAAACTCAAAAGAGAGTCATACAAAAAGTGGAAACTAGATCAAATTATGAAGGATGAATATAAAATAAACCAACACCACAAGTATGCAGGGACAAAATAAGAAACCCCAAGGTACAAAATGAGGTTAAAATAGCTAGGGATATAGAGGATAACAAGAAAACATTTTACAAATATATTAGAACCAAAAAATGAATTTTTTGGGAGGGGGACAGGGTTATACTGAAAAAAAATTGGCAACTTCAACATGAATTTGTGAAATGTTTTGGTCACTTGAAATTGGAATTTTTGCCGCTTCCCTCTCCCCCCTCCTCCCCAAATAAAATTTTGGTTGAAGAATTCTACCCAGCTGTATTTATTGGTCTCATAAAACTTTGGAGCTTGATCTGAAATTTTTCTTCAGATGTGTTTTTTTTCAACAAAAATTCCATTTTCATTAAAATTGAAACAATTCAGAAAAAAGTATCGATTTTGACAAAATTTCTTTTAGAAAAAATAAAATGAAGCATTTGTTATAATGTCAGAATATCCCATTTGGATACTTTTGGAAAGGAACATTTCATTTATTTATTTTTTGTTTTGAGGTGATTTTTCTAAACAAAATTGATTGTTTTTTATATTAAACAAACAGTTTAAAAAGTTAAAAGCAGAACAAAATGTTTCTATCAACCCAAAATTATTTTTTTTTTAAATTTCATTTAATGGGAAATTTCATTTTCTATTTGTTTTCATTCAGTTTCCGATGGAAAAAAGAAATGAAAACACACAGGATTTCCCAGGAAATGGAAAATTGAGGTTCCTCAGAGAAGACTCATTGCTGCTCTACGTTCTGCAGTGAGTAATGGTGCCCTTGAGACCATTTTGTTAGTTGTGGCTCAGGAGAGTACAAGGTCATCCCTGGCCAGGCCCCTCTTGTCCCCTACGCCAGGAGGCCAAGAGCTGGTAGCATAGAACTGATTACAACAGCTTTCTGCCACTTCAGCAAATCCCTAGCTGTCCCACTATGGCAGCTTTCTGGATGTTGTGCAGTTCAAAACAGCCAAAGGGGGTGGGGGAATAATCTGGCCCTATATTTCCACACAAACACTTTGAGACTTGATATCCCATTCAGCAACAGGCATCCCATCTGCACTCTGCTCATCAGGTTCCCTTTTCAACCATAACTACTTCCTTTCCACCATTCATAGCCAAGTGTCTCCACCCTCATCTTGGACAATCAGCAGGCACTAATGTTGACATATTTTGTCCCTCCTCCATCCACATCACCACTTTCCCTTCTGCCCTCCTGCAGGTCAGTTCTTACACACTAGGTGTGTAATGCTCAGGGGGCTCAGAATGCTGGTATGATTTAAAGTTTGTGGAGACTGGTGGTTTAGCCAGTGGAACCCAAGGAAATGTGAGAAAAACAAGACCAAATTTCAACATTATAGAATGCTTACTAAAAAAAAAAAAAAAAAAAAAAAAAGAGTGACATAGGAAATGCACAGCTGTCAACCAAAACATTGTTGGGTGAAATTTGAACACTACATTCATTCATTCACGTGTGACTCAGAAGAATTTTTGGTCCTGCTTTACGTGAAAATTTCAACTCAAGCTTAACTTGGAATTTGCTACGGATGCTGCCATACCTGCCTTTCTTTTCACTTATGATACCTAATGCAGAATGTCTAAAGGTTTGGTCCCTGCTCCCACTGGCATCAATGCCAGAGGCAGGTGCTAGCCCTGGCTCTTTAACAAATATATTTTTGTCCCCTCCTCTACCCTAATAACAAACCTATACTGGGCCAGATTCTGCCATGCTTACTCCTACTCATCCTTTGCATTGAAGCTACCCATGGAGTAAGGGATTACTCAAGTGAGTAACTGAATCTGGTCCCTTATTTTCATGCAAGCTTTGCTTCAATGTGAGATGGGTAGGGACTCCTGAAGATATCAGGAAACACTGTCCTATAAGATGCACTTCCCTATAGTTTTGTAAATCTATATTGTGAGGTCGATCATTTGATAAGAATGCAGTAACATGGTCCTGCCTGCACTCAAAGTTTAACATATCCCTGGCATTTCAGCTTTCTTCTCTATCTGTTGTGCTAAATGGATTTGTCAGAGCATCTCATTTCATTCTCATTCAAGCACCTACTTAATATTCATCATGTTGTTGGGTGACATTTTTATGTCTGGAGCAACACAAGTCTCCCATAAAATGACTCAAGGGCAATAAAGCATAAATTGTCTTTAAAACCGTATAAAGGATTTTGAAATCACAAACAAGTCATAAAACAACATGCAGTTAGAAAGTGCTCTTTCCTCACTGGGTTTATCAAAGTAGAACTGATCTGTCAAGCTTGTTTTATTAAGCAAATGGATGTGGAAAAAGCCAATGGCAATTCTGATATGTATTAATTTAGCATCAGAATTGGAACTCAGGAAGGGAGGAAAAAGTGGCCGGATGAACAGATTCCCTTAGAATTATTTTGTTTTAAAAAGCTGATTGCAAGCTTTATGGAGAACAATCAAACTCAACAAAGGCACAAAAGGAAAACTAAATTAAACAATGATAGGCACTAAGAAAATAGGACAAAATTATAAAACAAATTACTAAAAAGAAAGCAGAGAACATGCTTGATTGTATTGTGCACTGTGTGAAGGCTTCAGGCATTCAAGTCAATGGAGCTATGCTGATTTACATCACTTGAAAAACTTTTCCTTCCCTTTTAAAACCACCATAAAGTTTAAACATTTTATTAAAGATGGGTCCCTCACAATGTTGCTAACAGAAGTTCGGGTTATTTCTATTGAAAGCATTTTCAGGGTGGCATTTTCCAAAGCTCTCAACATTGGCATAACTGCTGTTGTTGCAGCCAATGGCCAATTTAAGTCAACAATAAAACTCCCATTGACTTCAATGACAACATATTTGAGCCAACATTGAGTGCTTTTGAAAACACCAAGCTACAACTCTCATTTACTTTTCATTATTTTATGCCTTTTGCATGTCACTCAGCCTTTCTTTGTCTAACTTAAGTACTTACATGGCCCCCATTATTGTAGTTTCAGAGCAGCTCACAATTCTTAATGTATTCATCCTCATAACACGCCTGTGGGGTAGGGCAGGATTATTACCACCATTTCATAGAGGGTGAAACAAGGCACTGAGAGACTAAGTCCCAAGGTCACACAGGATGTCTGAGGCAGAACAGGGACTTGATCCAGGTTTCCAGAGTCTGAAGCTAATGGCCTAATCCCCAGACCAGCCTTCACTTCCCCGTCTCCCTCCTGCCCTTCCAGTGGGTATAAAGTACAGCTACCTGTTTTGTGCAGCTCCATGCATGACATTTTATGCAAATTAAGTAATAAGCTAATTTGCATGTTGGCAGCTGCAAGCTGACTTTAAAATATTTTGTAGATTTTATGCTCATGAAGCCCTGGTGAATGAAGCCCTCTGTTTATCTGCAAGGCCACAGAAGGGTACGCAAGCTTCTCACATACACCCAACATGCCTTAGGCGTGTTCTGGGGAAAACTTTCTCTAGGGGTAGCAGGACAAATCAAGCTCCATGGCCTATGCAGTTTTTGGCGCCTCTGTTGAGGTCAGTGCTGCCAGCTCTCATGGTTTTATCACAAGTCTCACAATATTTTATATTTTTACATGTAGAAGGTATTATAACAATTGCTCCTAAAAATTTAACCTAATTTTAGGGTGAGCTCAATTGTGGGAAAGCAGACAAAAGTTTATAAAATGTCACAATAACCTACAACAACAAATGCTGATTGGAAAAGATGCAAAAGGGAATCAGATGGATTGAATTAGTCCAAAGAAAAAGACCAACTGATATAACTCAAGAACTGTGGTAAAATCATGCCCAGTAAACAAGAGAAGCGTAGGAGTGAAAAAA
This sequence comes from Trachemys scripta elegans, assembly GCF_013100865.1. NCBI lineage: Eukaryota > Metazoa > Chordata > Testudines > Emydidae > Trachemys > Trachemys scripta. The sequence continues at coordinate 18,062,075 of NC_048308.1, read as the reverse complement.
TCACTGAACCAAAATTAATGTGTCAGAAATTAGGCCTAATTGGACAAAATAATGCAAGGACAGCTTACTCTGTCCATCACTCCCCTTCTGGGAGTCTTAAAAGAAAACATTTTGGGGGGAAATTAGATAGGGGAAGGGAATGCAACAAATGCTGACTGAAAGAAGGGGACGGCACAAGCTTCACTGTTGTGGCTGCCACCCCTGCCATTTTCTGAGATCCTGGGATCTACTGTAACACCACTGGACATTTGTTGTCTTGCTCATCAGAGATGTCCTGTCCAGACCAGGACAGAGAAAGGGACCCAGATAATATTGTCACCTCTACTGACTCTGGCTGAATCTCAAATACCAGGTGGGATGTGAGACTGTCACACACACACTTTTTGCATGTTCTTTATCTTTCCCACCTTATTTCTTCTCTTTCTTATTCCTCCCATTCCCCCCGCCCCTCCAGTCTAATAAGAGTCTTGCCTAGCAGGACTTATGTTATGTGATCCTGCTTTAAGCCTCTGATGAGAGAGACAACTAAAGCAATGCCTTAAATAGCCAGATCTCAGACTGGCTAATAAAAGCAAGGGCCAGGCCTTTGTTTTTCCAGTAATGAGATTGAAGTGAGAATCAAAGCCAGAAACAGAAGCTGCATTTTCTATCTGTGCTGTTCTTTTCTCTCCTGTTTTGTGTGTACTTGTCTTGTTTTCTAGGAAAAGGGACCAGACTCTAACAGCAACAGCAACAATAACAGCTCAAGCGCAGCTCAACTAATTTTTTCTCTTTTCCCCAAAAAGGATAGTTTTTACTATGTAAAAGACTATATGCGGTGTTCTAGTCATGTTTGTCCCAGGATATTAGAGAGACAAGGTGGGTGAGATAATATCTTTATTGGACCAACTTCTATTGGTGAGGGAGGCAAACTTGCAAGTTTACACAGAGTTTTGACCTGAAGAAGAGCTCTGTCTAAGCTCAAAAGCTTGTCTCTCTCAACAACAGAAGTTGGTTCAATAAAAGATACTACCTCACCCACATTGTCACTCATCTAAAAGATTGTCAAATGTGGGGAGGCTCCTTCTAAAAACTCTTTCCAGCTAAAGGAAAAGGGAACAAAAAATGTTGTTAACATGAAAGTCTTACTCAATACTTTTTATTTCAAGTTATTTAACTGGTTTGCCTGCTATGTCTGTATCTTTAATAGAAGGTTAAAAAGGATTTTTAATGATGTGTTTTCCATTGTACTAAAGCAGGCAGAGGTCTCCGTAGACTAAACCCCGAACCTTGTTTAAAATTGTTTAATGTTGGACAATTTCAGGGTCATGTTAACACCTTTGACTCTTTGGGCCCATGTATTCCATTGAAATGAATATGACAAAGGGTAACTCACTGCTGTCCACCATTTCTGTAGAAAAGTCTGAATCATGGTGGCACAATGTAAATGTATTCTGTCCTCTCAAAAGAGGGTAGCAGTTTGTTTTAGTGAGAAATCTGACATTCAGCATGAAAGCAATAAGTTAGTAGATATTTAATATTTTATACTAATATACATTACGGTGAGAAATAATTGTTGAAAATCAGCATAACTTCAGAAAGAGATAAATAGACAAAGCAAATTGGATGTGACACTTGCTACAAATGTCTTCATTAGAGCCTCTTATCTCAATTCAAACTGTCATAGGCTTCATCAGCTGATTGCATTACTATCTGAGGCTGACATTTTCTGTCATGCAATGCAGTAGCTGTACCATACAGGAAATAATTTACAAACATATAACACTATTTATTTTACTGTTGCAAAAAAAAAGTGGCAATACCCCATAGTACTTCAAAACAATGGGAAACCAGGCCTAACTTAATTCTTATAGACATATGTAGTGGGGCGGCTGCCCCACTCCCTGAATTTGGGCTGCAGCAGGCCAGTGGGCCTGCGCAGACAGGGAGCCAATCAGGGAAGGCCTTATAGGGAGCCAATCAGGGCCAGGCTCAGCCCTATAAGAAGGCTGCTCAGGACAGGAGCAGGTGGTCTGTCCCAGGCCTTTGACAGGGGAAGGTCTGTCTCCAGGCTGGGAGACTAGCACCCGGGACAGCGCAGTGCTGGGCAGGCCCGGGGGAGCAGAGGGTAACTCCAGCCCAGAGTCTGTCAGGCTGCAGGTCCTGAAGGAAAGGGCCTAGCTGGTGCTAGGGGCCGAAGGGGAAGCGGCCCAGGGATGTGGACAAACAGAGGGAGAGAAGGAGGGCAGGACGGCTGCCACTAGAGGGTCCCTGGGTTGGGACCCAGAGTAGTGAACGGGCCTGGGTCCCCCCCCTTTCCCCCTTGCCTTGCACCCGGCCAACGGAGCGGCCATCGGCCATCTAGAGCTGCACCAACCCCCTGCCAAGAGGGGAGTGACTTTGAGGGTGCAGTTGGCCACATAGGCCAGGTTGCAGAGAGGCAGCTCATTGATTCCCCCCCCCCCCGGAAGGGGGCGAGGATGGATTAAGGGGCACTGCTGGAGGGCAGTGGCTCGAAGAGGATGCTGTGAGCTTGGGAGCAACATGGGTCCAGACACGCCAACCGAGGGCAAGACGATGGACGGGACACCACCAGGAGGGGGCGCTCCACTGGACAGAGCTAATTCCCGGGACAACCAGTAGGAGGCGCCAGGTGGTGAGTCCCAACCCCATCACACCATAGAATAGAAAAGTCAATCAAGAGAGAGTCTGAAAGTGGCTCATGACCTTGAGTGCCTACTTCAGGGCAGACAGGCAAAAGCAAGGCAGACACCCCGAACTGGTGGAATGTTCCATAATTAGATTTCACCAACCCAGCAACAAATGTGAACTCCTTGATCACTATAACAGTCTTACCATGGAGTCACAGACAGTCCCCTTAGACCAGGGGCGGGCAAACTTTTTGGCCTGAGGGCCACATCGGGTTTCAGAAATTGTATGGAGGTCCGGTTAAGGGAGGCTGTGCCTCCCAAAACAGCCAGGTGTGGCCCAGCCCCCACGTGCTTCTTGCACAGCCCTCCCGGGACCTCTGCTCCATCCACCCTCCCGCTCCCTGACCGGCCCCGGAACCCCCGGCCTGACTGCCTCCCGTCATCCCATCCAACTCCTCCTCTCCTTCCTGACTGCCCCCCCGCCCAGGACCCGCCCCCCATCCAACCACCCCTTCTCACTGAAACCAACGGGAAGAGGCTTTTTGCATATAATTCTCCATGGGTGGATGGGGCAGTTAAAGTTTTTGTCTTTTGACCCACTTAATTTTTGAGAGGGAGAGAGAGAGAGAGTGAGTGTGTGCACACAGCTGGGTTCACAAGCTCAGAGCAAACATTTTCAAAGTTATAAAGCAAAACTTATATATTTCCTTATAGCACAGAATACAGACATTAATGCATGCAGCAAATTCCAAGCATTTCATACAGTTTAAACACTAAATACATTCTTATCAGACTAATACCTATTTTGAGCAAAACTACCATGAGCTGGTTTGTTTGTTACAGATTAATTCCACTTAATAGCTAGTATTTTTCTAAGACATTTGCTTTTGAAGGCATTTAGATGTCTGTCTATACCTTATATGATATTTCCACCTTAACAGATAGATGTGAAAGCTGGAAATCCACCATAGCTGAAGATCATAAAGCTGGAAATAAACCAGAGCTGAAGGTCGTAGTTTGTTCTTTGAGTTGTAGATATTCAATAACCAAATCTTGTTTATGCTTGTGAATGCGGCTACCACAATGCGAGTTCATGAACTTATTTCCTTCTGGACATCCCCATTGGCTTGCACATTACTGCCAACATACATGAATTGACTCACCTATTGTATTCCTTTCTTGGGTATTTTGACTATTATGCTATTGTTTCGAAAGACTTTTCTTGGTCCCATACTTTGTTGAAGAGTTCAGTGATTTTATCAGTGGGTCTCCTCATCAGAAGCTTTTGACATTTCCCAGTGACTTGGTCTTCACCCACAGCTTTCCCAAGGTTAAACTTTGGTATTGTCTGTCATTTGTTTGTGCTGTGAGATGTTATCATGTCTAGTTTTGGGTGTTTCATTTTTTTGTCAAAGTCAATAGTTTCTTGTGGTGTTGGTCTGTTTAGTACTCCTAGAAAGTGCTCCCCCCGTTGCTTTCTTTGTTGTTAAAGGCTTTCCTTGTTTATCCTTGACTGGCCCTCCTTGCCAGTTAGTACCTTGTTGAGCTCATCAAATGTTTTATTATCCCCTGTTATAGCAGCTGATTCAGCTTGTTTGGTGATATAATCCATATACTTGCTCTTGTTTCTTCTTATGCTGCTTCTATTGATTTTGGATCAGGCCCCAAATGAACAAGATGGTGCCTGTTTTGGTGCGTTGCTTGTTACTAGGCACTATCAGCATTGCCGCTAATTCAACATCCCATTTAGTATGAATTTCAGAGCTAACACAACAATGGCTACTATTGAAAACAACTAAGCAATATTGTTATAACTGTGTTAAAACCTGCAACTTCAAGGCCATTGACTTGAAAACTAGAGTAATAGCCATGCTATAGCACCAAGGCTAGATTGCATTCATCCCTAACCCTTGCAGGAAAGAAAGTTGAAACTTAATTACTTAGGCTGTCTGCAATGATTGAATTGCACCAACAGAAGCTTTTCAATTCCTACCTTTCTCCACCTGAACAATTAGTGCTTTGTGTTCCAATTAATTTGCTTGCCATTGAAAGAGTTGTTTTGAAGAATTTTTCAAAATGTGAACCTTCATAAAGCAAAGAACAATGTTAGGTTTTTATCAGAAGGAAATTGAATCTTGATTTCTATTTTTATTCCATCAAAACATTGCCTCAAAGCCAAGCGAAGTCCCATAAATTGCTTTAATTCACATCTGTCCACAGTCCATTTTACATTTTATTGTGACAAACCATGGTAATGAGTGCAATTACTGGAGGAGGGGAAATATGCTTTTAAAATTTCTTCCTAGGACATTATATCATAAGTAAGGGTTGCTTACATTTTAAAATAAGTACAAATCTGATTAGACTGGAAGATAAAAATGGTACACATTCAAATCTATACAGCAGACATACAGTAACTGTGATTAGCATTATTATTCATTCTTTTTTTCGTCAAGTGTAAATAAAGCTTGTATCCAGCATACAAAATACAAGAGACAGCAGATTGGCCCAAAAACCAACACTATAACACATATATAATAAGACTTTTGTTCATAACTACTGAGTATGAAAAAAAGAAATTGCACAATTTAATTCTTCCTTTAATTAAAAACCAACCAAATCCTTCTAAGTCTTGCTTATGGGTGTAGTCCAAACAACAAATTCATGCATATGATACTGTAAGGCCTTGTTTACAAGTTTTACCATTTTAACTATAGTTAAAGCCCCCCAGCATGGATACTGGTATAGCTGCTTCTCTATAGGAAGAGGAACAAGCTATATTGCTCTAAGGCACCTTTATATTGGTATAACTGCATCCACACTAGGAGCAATTCCAGTATAACTATATCAGGAAAATATCACCATCCCAACCAAAATAATTATACTGGTACAAAAACTGAGCATAGATAAGGCCTTTATTTTTGGCTCACATCTGGGGCAGGGGATGAATAGCAGTCACTTAGCCTAGGTCAGGCCTGCACAACTCGTAAAGCGGCAAAGGCCATATTACTCCAAAGAAAACAGCTGAGGGCCGAACCCCCCCCCCCAGCGCCACCCAGCACCCCCGAAACACAACACCCCACCCCACAGAAACAAACTCTCCTTCCCTAGAAGGGGAGGAGGGATAGCTCAGTGGTTTGAGCATTGGCCTGCTAAACCCAGGGTTGTGAGTTCAATCCTTGAGGGGGCCACTTAGGGATCTGGGGCAAAAATCAGTCCTTGGTCCTGCTAGTGAAGGCAGGGGGCTGGACTCAATGACCTTTCAAGGTCCCTTCCAGTTCTAGGAGAGAGGATATCTCCATTAATTTAAAAAACAGCAGTATTGAACCTTTGTAATATGTTATAGTGGGCTCCTAATGTAGTATAATTAAGGTAAAATAAAAATGTCTTTTTGCTAGAAGTAGAATAAGATCTCCCCCCACACTTTGTAATCAATTGCCTTGTTGAATGAATGAGGTGTGAATGAGGAAGGCATGGAAGGCAGCACCTACAGACAGCTGCAACCCTTGGAGAGGGGATGGGAGCCAGACCAGATCAGTAGACCAGGTCAGCCATCAACTCTCTGCTTGCCTCCTCAGCCCCGCTTCCCCACCGCCGGCTCACCTGCACCCCCGCCACTGCCCACCCGCTCGCCTCCTCAGCCCCCACACCCCGGCTCGCCTACTCACCCCCTGCCACTGCCAACTCGCCTCCTCAGCCCCCCTCCCTCACCCGCCACTTGCCTACTCACCCCCCGTGGGCCGCACAGTGAGCCCACCTACTCACCCCCCGCGGGCCGCAGAGTGAGCCCACGTGAGTCGCATGTTGTGCAGGCCTGGCCTAGGTCATAGTACAAGAGTGGGTGAGGGAGGGTGACTGCTTTGAGTCAGGCAAGGGAAGAACTGCACTTTAGTTCTGGATGAGCTTGGAGCCAAAGGGAAAAGAACAGCGAATACTGTGAGGCTTACTTTAGATTTCATGATTGACTACAGCCAGGCCTACACTAGACTACCACTCACATAGCTCTATTGGTCATGGGTATAAGAGGTGTGATCTCTGACCCACACAGCTGTGCTGGCAGAAGCCCCTGGTATAGCTTGTTTTGTGTGTGGAGAGCGGTTTTACCATACTTAGCTGTGGCCACATTAGAAGCATTTTGCTGGCATAGGATACTAGTATTTTTATACCAGTGAAGTGCTCCTATTATAGGCACAGTCTGAGCTTGGAGCTGCAACCTATTAAAAGTGTTACAAATTCAAATCAAATTACATTATCTTTATTGGCACGGCTAGCTGTACAAGCGATGCCAACACGTAAATGAAAGTAACTAAGTATCTGTCAGGAGGTAGTTCAGTGCATCAAATAACATCAAGCACATTGTTGGCCCTTGAATAAATTATATCTACCCAGAATACAGCTTCATAAAACTGGATATAAACCAAGTATCTTCCCAGGATAGGAACATGCAGCTGCGAATGGGGTTGTACCCCTTGTGCCTCTATAGTATATTATTGTTAATTGCTGATTCTATGGTAGCTGCATAGCATGATGCTAGTTCCGCTGTCTTTTGGTCTCAAGAATGAGTATGTGTAACTCTGACAGGAAGGAAAGTCTTTCATTAACTCTGCAACTTTGAGGAAGTATCTTGCCTGTGTTCCTTAGGCTTTGGAGTAGGAAATGGCTCTCAATTTCAATTCAAGATTAAACAACAAGCAATAGCTGATTTAGAATCAGGTCAGCTGTGGTAAACCCAACTCTGTTTTAAATTGGGAAATTCCACTGAAATCATTGGTGTTGCCCCTACTCATACCAGGGCCATGTTTGCCCTACTATTTTATATATGCCCTGATTTTCAAAGGTATTGAGCACATTTAGCTGCCATTGAATTTTATGGGCATGAGGTTCGTTCAACACCTCTGAAATATAGGCCGTGCATGTTTAATTTTAAAGTATAATGTAATAGATTTAATTTATATATTTACACCAAGGTTTATATTTAAAGTCTTCCACTGGAATCGTCTTCTGAGTTCCGTTTTCTCATAATTGAAAATCCTCTAAGACAACATCCAATTTAAACATTGTAAATGAATGAAAACCAGACAATTATAAAGATTGGGTGAAATCCTGTTCAGATTGAAATAAATGGGAGTTTTCCATTCATTTCAATGAGATAAGGATTTCACCCATACCACTTAAATGTAAATAGCCATAATTAGGCTTCAGAATTAACACCCTACTGAGGTGAATGGTGGTTCACCTGTGTTTCAGAGCTATGTTTTCTATATTGTATTGAGTTACATGTGACAGGTCATTTTCATAGCCATAAGGCTAGAAATGTAATTGTTTTAAATTAAATTTATAGGGACCAGATTAATACATCAAGCAGTCAGGAATAAGACCAATACACTAAGGATCTGAACTACATTATTTTCTTTCTGAACTGTTGCTTCGCAATTGAGAGGTAGAGTTAAAATTATATTTAAGATATCTCTCTCCTTTCCTTCCATTCATGTATGTAAATGAAGTTGTATGCTAAGCACAGTTGTGGTACTTGTGCACTCAAACACCCTATTTGTGAGCACAATTCATATGCAGGTGCATATGACCCACTGTTGCACAGCTAAGGTTCTTGAAAATCTGGCTTTTGTATTGGATTGCATTTTGTGTGACTCACTTTTCCTATCCTGTGTTCTTTGAAAGGAACACAGCGGTACCATAGCTGAGAAAATGTGGATCTAAACACTTTTAGAGTGAGGTCTAAAGCATGTATAACAGTTACAAAATAGAGGGAGCTGCATCAACCGAGTGAGAGACTAGAGATATGGTCTAGTCATGAATATGGGAATTGCCAGACTGGATCAGATCCAAGGTTCATCCTGTCTCTGATAGTGGTCAGCAACCAGGTGCTTCAGAGAAAGGGAGCAGTAGACAGATGTGTGGTAATTTGCCACTCCATTCCCCACACTAGGTCTCATCCAGTCTCCAATACTTAGAAGTTGGTGTAAATCCTAAAGCATGAGGTTTAACATCCCTTCCAAAATTATCATACATTTTTGAAAACTCTGGATATCTGTATCTTTTTGAATCTTAAGTTCTTGGCCATGGTGACTTCATGTGGCAATGAGTTCCACAATCTAATTCCACTGTCTAGTTCAACCACAAATTATTGGACTAGAGGTAATATTCACTTAAAATGTTGTGAAGGAGGTCAGACTAGATTATCATAATGGTCCCATCTGGTCTTAAAATCTAGGAATCTATGTAATATTAGCAGTAACTGCTGTTTAATGTGGAAATTATTTATTTCATTATTGCTTGTCTTTGAAAGCAATGACCTTAACCACAGTGGTGCAGCACAGAAGCCAAAGGAGTTAATTGGTTATAGATCTCCTGAATATCTACTGTGACACTGTAAATAAGGAATGCCCAATCTAAAGAGCAGTTCTCTGTACTGATCTGTTTATTATACTGCAGAATAATAATCTTCCAATCCACAGGTTGCCTATGAATTGATATAACACCAGCTCACATAGTATTTGTGAACTGAAGATAAACCAATAATGACAAGCAACTGATCTCTTATTTAGACCTTTCCTTTTTTGAGTAACATCTCATAGTAGAACAGTGCAATAAATACATTGATCATTTACAACAGATGCTACCAACTGTGGTTGAAAAACAAGGACCTATAATTGAAAAAATATATATATTCATTGGAGAGCAATGACCATGGAGAAAACGAAGCATCACAGATTGGCTTGTAATTCAAAGTGCACTAAAACACTCACATTGAGAGCAGCAACCAAGACCTGCAGTTGTTGTTGTTGTTGTTGTTTTTTTAACACTGACTTTCCCACTCCACTGTTATTCTCATCAGCTTGTTTAACTGGGTTTGTTCCCTCGCCCTCCTCTGTGAACCATTCTGCCTGCACCTTTTCCCACAGAAAATTGTTGTCACATTTTGGCATTCTACTTCCTTCTCTTGTAACATATTATTCTGTATATCCCATTCAAAGTTCTACATAAGGTAATATTATCACAAAAATCGTAGGCCCCAACCATTACCAAGTAAGGGGGCCTGTTTTCAACACTGTTAGTAGCTGTAGACTAGACAGTAGGGCCAGTTGAAAATTTTCTATCAAAGTTGTTTTTCAACAGAAATTGACTTTTCATCTAAATAAATTATTTTGCAGAAATTGTCTGCTTTCTGCTCAGAATTGGATTTTTTTTTCCATCAGAAACACAATGTATTTCTATCAGGAAATGTTACTGCAGTATCTCCTGGGGAGCTCTGGTTTGCAACTCTTATTCCCCTATTCTCCTCTGTGGGTCAGGCTCCCCAGCCAAATGACATGTCCCACGATGGCATGTCTCCCCCTTGCTGCACTGTGTTATTTCTGTGAGAAAGGAGCTTGGGTTGCATCATGGGAAATGTAGTCTGGCCAGGGTGGCTGAGGGTGCATGAAAGATCTGAATGACAGCTATCATGAGGCTTCACAGCATCATTTCTGAATCAAAATTTTCAATTTCAAATCAAAAACTTTAGTTTTTGGCTGAAAATTTTTGATTTCCAATTTCCCCTGAAAAGATAAAAAATGTTGACAAAAATTCCACAGGAGAAAAACTCCATTTTCTGACCTGCACTAGTAGACAGGATGGGACAATGTCCAGACCCACTCAGGTGAAAACTCTGGACTATCCAGGGTTTTCATCTGGTATAGAGTGTGATTTAAGGCATACTGAAGGGTCAAAATGAAAGTCTTTAACACACATTTAATTCAATATACTGGAAGCAAAATTCTCACTCTCTTTAACATTTTATTTGCTTATAAATACACATCAATACCACAAGATGGCACTTTCTTACTTGCAACACATACTATTACAAACACTTTTCTTCAAATGTTCCCAAGATGTTTACAATGGTTACTTTTCGGTATTTTTCAAACATTTTAAAAAAGCAAGACCTTCTACAAACAGTAGTTGTGTCAGATGTATATTAGATGAGGTCAGATAATTAAATTCAAAAAAGAATTTATAAATATTTCAGATAAGAAAATTTAAATTACAAAAGCAGAGTTTGTAGTAATTAAACTGAATTATAATTTAAAATGGCCAAAATGTATCTACATGGTTTGATCTAATTAAAAAGACATTTGTAAACAATCAAATTCTCTACCCGTTCATCAAAACATCTATTTACTCATCTCTTTAAAAAACATGTTCAGTAAGAAACCACCTGTATCACTTCTGGTGCTGTAAATTTAAACAATCCTTATTCTGTCCTATTGATGGAAATGCCGCAAAATCATATTCCAGGCTAGAAAACAGCATAAGAAACCATGAATTTAAAAAACCCAGAGAATTCCAATTATTTCAACACCTTTTTTTTTTTTTTTGCATTCTTAAAATACACAATCCAGCTTCAAAGTCTTTGAACTAAACGTAAACACTAGAAAACTCATTGTTGAAATATGTGCAGAATAAGGAACTCTGCACTAATATAGTGCATAATGATGAAGTGTCAAATTTGTCATTTACATTGAATGTCACATTTGCCGTAGGATTGTCATGCTTTTTTTTTTTTAAAGTAAATGTTATTAAGAAAATCGTAATTTTTTTGTTCCTATTGTCAAACAGGAAGAGATGCATTTTCACAAGAAAAAAATTTGGAAAATTTTTCACAAGATCTAAAGGTCTTTGACTCAATTTTTTAAATAAACCAGAGGCAAAATTCCACATTTGCAATATTTATATTCTGTCCGGTATATTACACGTCAAGAGATTCCTCAAAAAAACGAGGAATCTGAAAGTTATAAAAGAGTAAGCAGTTAAGGCAGTTGAAGTATACGTTTGGATTTCTTTTATGTTACATGTCCATGTCTCCATCATATGCGAAGGTCAGAGGCTTCTGTTGTGGAGGAGTACTTTGATGCTGTTTTGTTTTTTTGCTGAAAGAAAAATGAAAACGTGCTTCAGAAATCAAAAATGTGAATTGAGATATCATTTGAAACCCTACAAATATATAAAACTTTATGCACTAGCTATTTCCATTCGCAAATTACATGACCCCTAACATGCACTGGATACATTTAAGAAAACAAGTTATAAGACTGTTTCTGCACTCACTGAAATAAGATTCCTACTGAGTTCAATAGAATTATCACCTGAGTAAAGAGTGCAGGCTAAGGTGCTATTTGAAATGTAGATAATTTTTATTCTTAATCTGTACACAAGGCAAAAAACAATAAAGAGCAACTACACCTCACACAAAAACGGAAACAGGTCAATTTAGAAACAATTCTGCCTGTATCTCAAAAATCCTCATTTCTTTTCCCCCTTTTTATTGCAAAAAGGTAGAAATATTTGTTACACAGAACTTTATAAACTCCTCCTTATTTCTCAAGGGATATAATAAAATTATACTCGTGATATCATACTCCTAAACATCTCTATATTCTCAACCTGTGAGGTCACAAATAACGGGTAGTTCTGACTTTGATTTAAAAAGAAAGTAGCTAGAACAAAAATTCTTAAACACACAGATCCTGTTTTAATACAAACACTCCTAGAGTAAAAAAAGCAGAACAAGAGAAATATATATGGGCTAGATCAGGGGTCGGCAACGTTCGGCACGCGGCTCGCCAGGGTAAGCACCCTAGCGGGCCGGGCAAGTTTATTTATCTGCTGACACGGGAGGTTTGGCCGATTGCGGCCCCCACTGGCTGCGATTCGCCGTCCCAGGCCAATGGGGGCGGCGGGAAGCAGCGCGGGCCAAGGGATGTGTTGGCCGCGGCTTCCCGCCGCCCCCATTGGCGCGGGATGGTGAACCGCGGCCAGTGGGGGCCACGATCGGCCGAACCTGCCACGTCAGCAGGTAAATAAACTGGCCCGGCCCGCTAGGGTGCTTACCCTGGTGAGCCACGTGCCGAATGTTGCCGACCCTTGGGCTAGATATTGGACACAGCAGAATGGTCAAGCTGTCAGGGAGACAGTTATGGCTTTCTGATTCTCTACCCCAATGTGATGCAGCTTAGAGCAGCTTTTTGCAGAATTTGCATTATTCTAACACCTGGGCCAAAGTAATGAGCCAAATTTATATCCGCTTTAATTCAGTTACATCATTGTGACATTGATGCATTTGACTGTCATGCATTTCAAATGACTTAAATAAAAACAAACAAAACACTTAAGAGTACTTACCAAACAAGATATGATGTAAAAATCAGGAAAAGTATGATGAGAAAACCACCAGCTGATACTCCATACACCCAAATCTTAAGTCTACCATCTATTTTAAAATACATTGGGGTGGGGGAGGGGACAGGAGACAGAATACAAATCACATTTATTCAGCTTTATTTTACTAATACTTCTAATTCTTACCAGTCTATATACAAAGAGAATGCATAATGTCTTAACACATAAGAATAAAATTAAGATTACTGACTGGAAACTGGTGCTAGGAGCTAACTAGAGCTGGTTGGAAATTTTGTGGAGAACTCTTTTCTGATTTTAAAAAAAAATGTGTTTTCCGCAAAATCAAAATTTTCTGTAAGAAAAATTTAATTTTGCTGATTTTTTTCATTTTCTTTATGGAAAAATGAAAATGAAGGTCATTCCACATAGAAACAGTCTCCCCTCTTCCTGGCCTGCTGTGGTGTATCACAGGAGTCAGATGACCACAGTGCATCCTGGGAAAAGTAGTCAAGGTGCGGAGTCCAGTCCATAGAAGATAACGAGGAAAAAAGGCAACCTAACTACAACTTTCATGAGGCACAGGGGCAGTTCAGGTGGACACAGTTCAATATTGAACTGGCCCAAAGAAAAATGTTTTAATTTGAGAACGCTGAAACATTTCCTTTTGATTAACAAAACTGACGATTCTGAATCCAAATATTTTGTTCTGAAAAACATTTCAGGATTTTGCTGTTTGGTATAAATTCCAGATGATATCAACAAATGTCAACATATTGGATTTTCCCATGATATAGACATTATGAATTTCATTAAGCTCTAGAGTCAATGTATTTCTTGCAAGATGTCCAGATACCATGGCAACGGCTGATTCATGATACCCTCTCACCCTCCCTCCTGTTTTTTTTAAATTTTTAAAAAACAGTCTATGAGACAGGCATACTTCCCGGGAAATGCACACGAGCTAATGGGAATAACAGAACAGAGAGTGTACAAAATTCAATCTCATGTAAGAGTTGAACCATCACACAGGTGTAGCCAATTATTGTCTTTTCAATCTGAATGATGAGATTTTTTCAAAGATTACTGTTTTTTTAATTAGTTTCTTGAGGGAAGTGCAATTTACTGGTACTACACTTTCCAGTGCTACCAATACCTTGCTGGCCTGGGTTTTCAGTGGTGGTACAGTGGGTCTTCAGTACTCCCTTGGTATCACAGATGTTCTATAACTAACTTGGGGGAGTTACAAGAGGCAGAGGAATGCAGCCTCCAAAAACCATAAAACACCAAGAAAAGAGGCTCTGATCTTATGGGAAAGCTGTCCCTCTGTGCTACACTTGAGGTATCTCTTCCCTGCATCATGATTCCTTAGTCAATGACCCTCAACAGTTGCATTCTATCTCCCTGTATGGGAAGGGCTCATCATGGAGTGTCTGCTGACTTTGCTGCTGATATTTCTAATGGGTTAGGAGAGAAGCATGCTGCACCTCTCAACCTGAGCACAGATAGCTAGAAACCAGAGACCATTTGTTTCTTTCTGCTCTCCTTTGCTGGTATAAATGCAGGGGAGCATCCAGCCTTACATTTTAAACAATATTATTTATATTACATCTTGACTTGAGGAATGTCTCTGTACCTGCACTCTGGCTTCATGGAATGTAGTTTAATAGTAATTAGATAAATAATTATTATTTGTTCCACAACTAGTTCTGCATGGTCATGAAAAACATCTTAGGGGACAAAAATGTCAGACTCACCAAGTTGTTATGAAATGTAATTTTATGTATAGTTACAAATGTAACAAGCAAGTGTACTCAAAAATCAACTGTCAAACTTTAGAGAAAGGCACACATACCACTCTTGTATTGCCTCTCTTTCTGGATCATGCTCTGTTCTAAAAACCATTGACTGTACTATTAGCTAAGATATAGTAAATACAAAGATCAATTATTGTATGCAAACCAAATAAGTTAATGTAACATTAAAGTTGATCTGAAGTCACACAGATCAAGACACTCAGGCAGCCTTAACTCTGTCCTGCATAATATTACGTTTCCCGATGTTGTGTGATCATCACAGACTAATTTGCAAACATAAGAAATACAATACAATATAATACAAAGCAACAGTCATTTTGTGTGTTATAGAGTTAATCTCCTTATGGGGAACTTAACTTGTATGCCTGAGACTTCAGTCTATCAAAATATCCATCTTGATGTTTCCTCACTATTGTTTTTTTGCATATAATTACTCTAATAAATATTGTTTCAAAATGGGGGGAAAGTAAAATAAAAATTTTATAAAAATAAAAAAAGTAAAAATGTTTGCAGTGGTGAAGAAAAGACAATCAAAGCTAGAAGAGCAATCCAGTGTGTTTGTTTCTGTAGATTCCGTATTTTCTGAAGTTCTCCCATTGAAGAATTTTGCCGACCAAACCTAGTTATCGTTGTGCTGTTCCCAAGAATTGTTGGTTAGGTTACTCAATAAAGAATAACATCCAACTTGGTAATCAGATACTATACCCATGGGTCAAATCCACCTCCTATTGAAGTAAATAGGAAGTCTGCCCTTTATTTAAATAAGTACTAACTCAAGATATCACGTCAGTGCACAAATGCTAATTTCTGGCAAGACTGTGATACCCTAATTCACAGCTATTGTAGCACCCTAACTCCACAATGGGACTACTCAAGGAACAAATTGCTACTCATTCTAAAGGTATCACAACCTAATACATAATCTCTTTCTTCTGGTTAAACCCTTTTTAACTAAATCCAGGTTGTCTCTGTATTCATTAGCCTATTTTTTTTCACATCCTTTCAAAACATGACAACACATGATTAATCAAACCTGTCTCCAGTCATGAAACCTGTAAGAAATCTTCTGCTTTAAGACCTTTAGAAATGCTAATGACGCAAGGTGTCTTTCCCTGGTACCAACCACAACGTTTGTAGAACATCACTATTTAGTAGCCAGATGTGATTCCAAGTAACTCCAAGAATTCCATATGGGGGTGCTTTTTCCAAACATTATTGCTTCATTCAGTCTCTATTATATCTCAGCATAATAAATTATGATTATGCTGGATATGACAGCGAAGGAATAAAAGAAGAGATACAAACTAGCATACTAGTCTCACAATTTAAACTCTCCTACACAAACCTTGGTTTTAAGATTTACAAAGTATTACTTCTATAGAGAAACATGTATTCTTTCTATTCCATTTTTTTTTACCTGGATTAAAAGGCTGAATAGACCATCCTTTGAAAATGTCATGCATTTTTGAGTTGACAGGTTTATTCTTTCCAGCACTGGTTTTAACATCCGCTTTCTTATCTTCCAAACCTGGTACCTTCATGCAGTAATCCAGGAAACCATTTGATCTCATTATTTCTGTATATCCTCTCTCACAACTGCAGACTCCACTCTAAGCAACACATATTTATTTAGTATTAAACCACAGAGTACATTCTACTAAGCATGTCAAGGAAATTTGTGATATTTTTCTGATCCCCCCACCCAAGTATTCTGTGACTTGCTTATATTTATATTCTCAGAAATGTCTCACGCTATGCACACAGACAGTGAAAGTCCCAAGTACACAGTATATTTTCCCAATCATAATAATAAAGCAAAATATTTTATTAATTTCAACAGCAGCCAAACTAGAATGTCAGCGCTAGATAAAAGGAAAACCCGCAGAGACAGGGCTTACAATATACAATGGATGAGACCAAAGATACCACATGAAATCCAGTGAAGTCAATGGAAGGTTTGCTGTTGACTTCACTGAGCCCAGGATTTCACCCATTGAGCCTGCTTACAGAACTGTGTAACCAACCGTAGCTACACATTCTGAGACAAAAAGAGAGCTTGTTAATATGTGGTTATGGCTGAGAAACTATCAGTAACTTAAAGGAAAACAACAACATAGGAACCCTTTCAAAGAGCAATGTTTGAAGTTAGACACCTAGGGCTTGATTCAAAGCCCACTGCACCTGCTACTCCTGTTGACATAGGTAGGTATTGCAGATGCCCAGCATCTTTGTAAATCATGCCACTTTAGGTGTCTAAGACACCCAAGTTTGAAAATGCTGCTCTTTGTTTATTAGAGGCAAGGTGGGTGAGGTAATAGCTTTTATTGGACCAACTTCTGTTGGTGAGAGAGAAATGATATTACCTCACCCATATTGTCTCTCTAATATTCTGGGACCAACACAGCTCTTTGCTTATGTCAGTCTAGGTCATGGCCATTAGGCATACCCCAGAGTAAGGGATGGCATGGAGTCGAACCTCTCCAGGGCAAACATCCAACCTCAGGGTGCCTTGCAGAGCCCCCAGAGGTCAGGGGGATGTGCCTACTACACCACCTCTCTAGGGTTAGTTGTTTGCTTCTCTGTGCACCAGCCTGACTCTGTAAGCTTGGGGATGTGTCACTGCCTCCTCCTGGCTCTCTCTGTCCCCACCCAGGGAGTAGAAAGGGAGCAGTCTCTGAGCTCCCATCTTTAAAGAAGTTCCAGACCTCTCATATCTATAGTCAACAGCTCAGATAGAGCTCTCAATTAAAAAGCAAACCAAAAATGTAACACTATCAACGCAGCTCAGATTTGTGCAAGTCACCTTTGCCTCTTAGGATCTAAATTCTAAACATAAATTCCCAGAATCATCTCTAGGTGGTGTCATGTACACATCATTGTTAGAGGAGTTAGAAAGCTTCTAAGATGTTCAAGATAAGATAATTTCTAAAATGTCTTCTGCAGCAGCTGCTTACCTGGGTGCAGTAGGTGAATGGTTTTTTGCACTTTGGATTGCAGTGTCTGGTTTCAGCAGGCTGGGTGTGAACAGAACAACCTCCTGTAAAAGAAATTCTCATCACTACGTACTTTCAAGAATACATTTTATAATGTTTTGACAAAGATGAATGCTCATCTTGCTGGGGTTGAATAGCATTTTTTTTTGCTTATTTTTAAATTTATTTATATGCTTTTCTATGGAGCTTCATCATCATAGTAGCTCTGTATGACTCATTAGTTAAGTTAGCTTCACAAGGCAGGGGATTTTTATCCATTTTACTGATGGGGGAAAAGGGGTAGAGAGAGATTAAATGACTTTCCCGAGGCCACACAGGAAGTCTGGAAGATTTCCGGCATCTCACTCTGGTGTCTAATCCTCATGCCCACTACTCCTTGTACTGCTGGAAGCTTTCATGTGAATATGGAAAATGTGAACATAAGAACGGCCATACTGGGTCAGACCAAAGGTCCATCTAGCCCAGTATCCTGACTTCCGACAGTTGCCAATGCCCAGGTGCCCCAGAGGGAATGAACAGAACAGGTAACCATCAAGTGATCCATTCCCTGTTGCTCATTCCCAGCTGATGGCAAACAGAGGCTAGGGATACCCATCCCTGCTCATCCTGGCTAATAGCCATTGCTGGACCTATCCTCCATGAGTTTATCTAGTCTTTTTTGAACCCTGTTATAGAACCAGCTCCTTTAACTACTTTGCTATCCTTGCAGCTGATGTTTGTTATATAACATTTTTAAAACAATCATTCTACATAGGAGTGGGGTGGGAAGATTTCTATTTTCATATCTTTTCCTCATTTATATAACCAGAAAGAGACCCTACGGACTTGCAAACCATGTGGACCCACTGGTAGCCAAGGCACTGGGCCTGGAAGTGCTGACCATATAGTATGCTTTTCTATTGATAGAGATGGAGGGGCGAGTGGATGAAGCTTCCCTTCCTGGTGCACAGAAGGGAAGAAGAATTGCAGAATCTGCAAGCACCCATGTGGTTTCTCCTTCTTTCTCTAAAATTATGTAACACTCACACTGATAACGGATATACAGACTGGCCCACTCAGGCCTTTTTAGTGAGTTGGTACTTGTGTTTGAATCACCAACAAAACCCGGGCATAAATTGGCCAATCATTTTATTTACATGCTATTTGTTACAATGATCTGATATGAAGTTGGTGAATTCATATCTGTGTTTCCTAGCTAAATTCAAACACAATTATGTCATTATTAAAAGGACCTAATCAGACAATCCAAACTGGACTTTGGGAAATCTATATCCAAAATCAGCTAACAATGGTTTTTATTTCTTTCAAGTGTCACATAATTTTAAAAACTCTTTACATTTCCCTCCCATGCTAACCCTAATCATTCTCAGCTAAGCTTCCACACTGTGTCCCATGCTTTGTAGACATACCTGTGACATTTACCCCATCTGAACGCTGGCACCAGACTGTACGTTCATTATCTCTCCAAAGGCTGGTTTTCCATGCATAGTTATAACATTTCCCTCCTACAATTTAAACAAGACAAAGCAATTAATCTTCCTATATCTATAAAAACGTAAACCTGTAGTGGAATAAAGCCAAGGGCAGGGGCTGCAATACCTGAACAAGGCCGTGTCTCCAAGACTTGCTCAGGACAGCTGTCTTGGTTTTCAAAAGACTGAATGATAAATGTTCTTGATCGAGACTGGCGACCAGTGGTCTCAAAGCTCCTGCCATCAATACACGTTAGCTCACATGAGCTCCACTCTGACCATCCTGTCAAATGGCAATCACCTACACGTCAAAAGAATAAAACACTGTTATCCGAAGGAGACAGCCTCAAAGGATAGTTTAAACATACAGCTAGTCTTTTGGAAATAATGCCAATTATAACCTGCTAGCATGGCTGCTTATGTTATTTTTGTATCATATTTTGTCTCTGCAAAATAACGGAAAACCTCTTTCAAAAGATCTAAAACCAGCAGGGTGAACACACAGCTAATCTGTAGAATCACAAATTCTTATTACTGTCACCTTCATTTTCTCTCCCCCATGCCCTCCAATTGCTTGGCAGAAAGTCTGCCGTGTCTTGTTTTGGATTACATTAGAAGTTCTTTGTGGGCTGTATCTTCCTCTGTACTTGTATTAGAACAATGGGGCCCTGAGACTGACTGAAGGATGTTACCACAATGTAAATAATTAATAGTGCTTTGATTTATGATACTAGTTGTGACTGTTAAAACTAGAGAGCCCCTGAGAGCTTACCACACAATCTCAGAAGAACTTACCAGGGCAAGGCACAGAACATGGTAATTGTAGTGCATTGTCTTTTGATGGCAGCTCTCCACACAATGCATTTTCTACTTGCTTGGATGGAACAGACATAGAGGCATCGTGAACCATACACGTGAGATTACGGATTTCGAATCCTTCACCGCATTGTCCCCCCTTTGAGAGATAACAATCACATGTTGCTAATAATCAAATAATTAATAATAAGTGAATTTATATAGAACTTTCACCTGGAAGGATTTAAAAGTGCTTTACAGACTCTGGTCTCAATCCACAAAGGTATTAGGTGCCTGAACCCACACTTAAGCACCTAAATCTGGGGTTTAGGTACATAAATCCCAGTTTTAGGCTCCACTGTGATCCATAAAACTTCTGCCAAACCATATAGTTGCCTAAACTCACTTAGCACCCAAGTTTTCAAGGTGAAAGGTCCCTCAGCACCTAAGTTTCTGCCTCTGGGCATGCACACTGATGCCTCACTCTAGACCATCTCCTGGATCAGGTCCCATTCCAAACCTGGAGAGTGGTGGTGGTACCACTGCCCCCTTATGCCTTTCAGCCCAGTGGTAAATATCCCTCACTTGGGATATTTTGATATTTTCAATTCCTTTCTCAGGCACAGGGTGGGGAAGGATTTAAACAGGCATCTCCCACTTCCCAGAAGAGTGTTCTAAGCACTGAGCTATGGGTTGAAGTTGTTCCACAGTGGATGAATAAAGACATAGTGATGAATAAAGATATAGTGATGGGAGCTGGGGGACTGGACCCTAGGTCTCTCACCTCCCAGCTGAATGTCTTAACCACCAGGCTTCAGAGTCATATCTCTCTCTCACTCCCCCCCCCACACTATTTAAGTATTTATCCATACTGGAGCAGTCACTGGACCTGAGAGAGAGTGAGACTGATTCTGTAGCCTGGTGGTTATGGCACCCACCTGTGAGATGGAAAACCCAGGGTCCAGTGCCCCAACTCCAGTCACTGTTTATCCAGAGTGGAAGAACTTCAACATAAGAGATTGAGGGAGCCCACATCAGACTATCCCATAGCTCAGTGGTTAGAGCACTCTTCTGCTAAGTGGGAGAGACCAGTTAAAATCCTTACCCACCTCTGGCAGAGGCGGGAGTTGAACCTGGGACGCCCATGTCCCAGGTGAGTGCGCTAATCACTGGCTACGGGATAGTCTGGCTAAAAGTTATAAGCCCCCACCACCTCCTCCTCCAGTCCTTTTGTGTGGCGCAAGGCATGCACCTAACTCATTCTCACAAGAAATGCCTTTGGCGGCTTTGCTGCCTGACGGCAGGAGAAGGGTTCCTGTTCCTGGATCTCTAGCAGAGGTAGGTGACTTCTTGCAGCCTGGACTTAGGCACCTCTCTCTGGGAGTAAGGCACAGTTTAGGTCACACCCCCTCATCGACAACTCCCATTGGCTAGCTTAGATGGCACCGCGCCTGGCGTGCTGGCTTTTGTGGATCACATTTCTTAGGTGACTCTCTCTCCTGATTCATTGTATAGGTTGTCTAGGTGCCTAACACAGGTATTGCAGACTGCAGTGTTGTTCCTGTGATTTTCTAGGTGCCGAAAAATCAGGCGCTGTGAAGTGACGCTGAGCATTGCAATGCCTAAGACCCTCTGTGGATCCAGGCCTATGTAACTAGATTGTGCCCACCTCCTCTGCAGGTGTGTAATGTTGGGGGGAGGGTAAACCTCCTTGCACTTTTATGAAACAGCTGTGATTGGGCAGGTGGGAAGCACCAGGTTCCTCCCCACATGCACTGATCAGCAGACTTGGCAGGACTATAAGAGGAGGTGTGCTGCATGCTAGAAGGGGCGTACCAGTGCACTTGCCTCCCCTGTGCACCAGGAGGATGCAGGAGGATTTCTGTAGAGTTGAAGAACTAAGGAAGAAAACTGTCAGGAGCTTCTCAGGGTCAGGGCATGGGGATGGTGGTAGGTACAGCTCCACACTGCTCTATCGGGGACTGGGCCTCAGTGACATGATCGAGCATGATGTATACAGAAATTATTTTAGCCAGCACTGAAATGTAATCATCTCTAGGGTAGAATTGGCCGTAACTGTTAAATAGCTGCATAATTCTCTAAACAGTTTGGACAAGGAAGTAAAGAAGAGTACAACACCCCAGTGACTCTGCAGGAGGAATTCAAATTCACAGAGCACAGTGACTGGAACGGGCTTTTGATCATCTGGATAATCAGTAAGTGTGAAATTCGTAGAGCTTTAGAAAATAATTTCATGATATTCAGACCTTCCCACTCAGCACTGGAAACTGAAATCCTCAGTTTCTCCACAGAATGGATACATAATGGGTGGAAGGAATGTAGACTTCCATACATTCCCCTGACACTATACCGCAACTCTAATCCTAATGATTAAAAGAGGGTCAGTCTTTATAACAATAAAATCCTTGAACTCTTCAATGAGACTGCAGAAAATGGTGTCAACAAATGACAATCACACCTTGAAGGATGCTATAGGGAGGAGGGAAGATATGACGGTTGTAGGTGATGGGGTTTGTTGTCCACTCTTTAAAGATGTGGACTTGTAATGATGTTATATTTATTACATATGTGCAACTTGAGCTTTACGGAAATGAGCATTTTATAAAACTCCTTAAGTAAAAACTCTGCTTTTATTGGGCTACTCCGGGAAGTGCTACTCTGGATCACCTGGCAGTAGATCCTTTGAAAATAATGGACCTCATTCACAGACCTAAAGGGCTACCTACCAAGTATATTTATTCAGCACTGGACTTGGTAGCAGGAATCTCAAGACTGGCTTTCCCATATCCATGCAGTACCTTTCTCATTTTCTCTGCACCTCCTCATTGACAGTTAGTGAAATATAAGTGATGGTATAACGAGTTGGATTTAAAGCAGTTGGTAATCAAGTGTCTAAGAGAAGTATTAGTGCAGATTTACTGTATGCAGTTAGACATTAAGTTTTCAACATTGTGTTTCAATCTAGTCTGTATGTAACTTACTATTCTAAATTGCTATTTCACTGCAGAAGCCTCTGTTGCAGACTTGGATTAATGGTGCGTGAATAGCTCATCCAGGTGCCAAACTGGGTTGGAGTTCTTAGAAATTACTGGTGGAGACAGAATATGATGTGGAAGGAACTCTCGCCAGACAGGGTCTAATCAAACTACAATATATTTCAAACTTAGAAAAAAAGCACAAGAAAATGACTAATCGGTATTGTAGAGGACTAAAATGATATGAAAAGACACTTATTCTAGCTGACAATAATACCTACCTCTAATACAGTGCTGTCCACTATAAAGTCAACCTTTTGTCAATGCAGTTACTACACTGTGATACATCAGTGATATCTTTGGATATCCCTGTACTTGGAATAGGAAATAGCTACTGTATCTCAGATATTATGCTGTGGTAAATGTTTACCCTTTAATGGTGACCTCTGTTTATTATTTAAGACTGGCTTTACAAACAACCAAACCTAACAACGTCCTTGCGTGGCAGGGATCGTCATACTTTTTGAAAATGGAAAGTCATGATGCCATTTACATAGGACAGGGGAAGCCTGTTTTTTTACTATATGTGGCGCATAAATAACGCAGGATAAAAATACTGGTCCCTATTTGCTTCCTAAAATTGTGTAGGACCCATCCCTAAAGTTCCAACCATCCAGTAGAGTTCAGTGGGAATTTGCTAGAGTACGGATATCAATAATCAGCCCAAATTGAATAACAGGTGATAAACAGAGGAAGATCCCTGAGGAGGTTATTGGACATGCATAGCTCCCAAGAGTAAGGTCTGCTTGGTAAATATTGTCTCTCCTGAGGGAAAAGAGTTGTTAATTAAGGGCCCGATTGGGCAACACTTTCCCTCATCAGTGAGCACTTATTTGGGTATGCATTCTCCTTTGTGAGACAGGGCTGCATGATCAGACTTTGAGGGCCAGATTTTTGATGGTATTAGGCACCAAATGACGCAAATAGGTGCTTAGTGGGATTTTCAAAAGTGTCTAGGCACCCAACTCCCAATTAATGAAAGTTAGACACTTTTGAAAATCCCACTGGGAGCCTCTCCGCACCTTTAGGAGCCTAAATACCTTTGGAAATTTGGCATTAAATGCATATAATTTAAATGATATTGAGGCCCTGGATAAATGTTTTGTTAATGTTTAACTATGTGTCTCATGTTCCTTTAGTAGCCAAATAATAAAAATTAGTAATACTTCATATTGTTGATGTTTTTTATCCAGGTTATGATAGGCTGTCATAGAGGGAAACATTCAGATTCAGGTTTAATTTTCTGCCATTTATGTACCTTATTGCTTTAGGTCTGGTAACGTTCACTGCTTCTAAAAGGTTTTCCATCTCTTTGAAGGCTGCAGGTTTGCTCCTTGCACAACTGCAAGTGGCCCGTGATCCATGCAGGTTCATGGACAGGGGTAGTCAGGGCTTGACTTGCACTGAAACACTGCACTGCCTTTGGGAGCTGGAAGGGCATTCCAGTATTATCGCTACCAGATGTGCATTCCAGCATATCTTTTTTAGGACACAAGGACTGACAGTAATACCTCTCTCTGGATTAAATAATGTGAAAATCTGCAATGCCGGGCATCTGATGGGCCAGGTTCTACTTCTAAGCATGCAAACAGCTCTACTCATTCACACCAAACAACTAATTTAGGATTAAAACGGTTACTATTCTAAGACTGCAAAATATTTTCCAGGTATCCTACAATACAGAAAAAATAAATATTGTAGACTACTCATTATTAAGATTATTGTTTATTTAACCATATCAGGCTATTCACAACAGATTTTTCTGGTGTCATTTTAGTCAAAGTCAATTCAACAGAACACCTGTGAAAAACAAGATTTTTGATACTTTGGAAGGTGAATTTAGGATTCATTCCCTGAAAAAAATTGGAAGTAAATCGCCTTACATTTATATAACATGCCTCCTCCTTAAGAGCTTTGCTAAAATACATTGAAAAGGAACCACTCCTCCTTCTCCCCGCCCCCGCTGAAGTGCAGCCACCTCTGACAGCCATTTAATAGAGCACAGAAAGACAACACAATAGTTTAGGAAGGAAAGAAGAATACTGTATCCTACTGAAAGTGCAGGGTGAAATCTGGGGTAGACAGGATGTAATTATTTTATCTTAGCTGAAATTTGGCCAGGCTCCAGATTTAACATGCTTCTATTCTGCAAAAGCTGCCGTCAACATAATAATCTTAGCAATATGTCAGGGTGTCAATTCAGTAACTCAGAGAAGTGACCAATCCCTTATCACCAGCACTAGTTCATACAATTAAAGGCCTCCCATCTAGTACTCATCAGAACTAACCCTGTTTACTAAGATAAGATCCTAGGGTGTTAGGGCTACATAAATATTACATTTACATGCATGGGTCACATTCTCAGTTGTACCTGGTTTGTATTTAGCAGAACTGAAAACAGCAGGAGGAAGGGGTGGCCTTAAGTCATCTTGCTGCTTCCCTGATTGTGGGCTGACCAAGGGTCAAAACGGTTCCAGCTACAATTTACAATGGGCTAAGGCTGCTCTAGATTATACCAGCTGCAGCAGTCATCACAGGCACACTTGCTGCATCCTCTCTGCCCTCTCCAGGAGAAATGTGGGAGCAGAAGATGACACAAAGCCTGCTACATCATGATAAGGGTAGATCAGAAGAAAGGCCATGGGATCTGCACTTACACACACATCTAATGGCCCCAACTCTCTCTGTCCCATAGTGTGGAACAGCAGCCATGGTGAGATCTGCACTGAAGTCATGTGCCCTGGGCGAAGGGAGTGGGTTTCCTCTCGGCATTTCACCCATACTTCTTCCTCATAGAGGACAGTTAGTACGGGTTAATGGAGGTGAAGCAAATTTCACCCTGTAGGAGTAACTTCAGTGTAGAAAATTCACATCAATTTAATTATAAATTAATTCACATCAATTACTAAGGAGAGGGGGGGGAAGGTGTAAGATAAATCAATGCAAGCACAAAGCAACATGAAGATAGTGAGAAAATGCAGATTCCCAAAGCAAGAGGGGTATGTGTGCTATGCAATTTAAGAGTCTTTTACATTTGCAGGCCATTTTGATAACTCCATTAAGAAGAATATAGTAATCAACATGCCACAGAATAACTTTAAATTGAAGCGTTTAAGACATTACAGATGTCTAGGGACATCAGTTATTCTCAGGGTCATTGTTATTACTACTTCCAAAATAAAACACTTCCAAAAGCTGCTACAGACATTTTCTTGCTAGCATTGCTGTAAGTAATTAAATAATGGTTTGCTAGAGCTGCACTCCAGGAAGAGTTGGTGGAACTCACATCACTACTGATATATGTGTACACTACTACGACTTGCACTGTTACAGTTAGTTTCTAAAGGTGTGACTTCAGTACAGACTGTAAGTTCCTACATGGGGAACACATATTTGAGAACGGGCTCTTCAATCTAGCAGAGAAAGATATAACGTGGTCCAATGTCTGGAAGATGAAGTGAGATACATTCAGACTGGAAATAAGGTGCAAGTCGGTAACAGTGAGGGTAATTAGCCATTGGAACAGTTTACCAAGGATCATGATGGATTCTCCATCACTGGCAATTTTTAAAACAAGTTTGGATGTTTATCTAAAATATATGTTCAAAGGAGTTATTTTGGGGAAGTTCTATGGCCTGTGTTATACAGCAGGTCAGACTAGATGATCACAATGGTCCCTTCAGTCCTTGGAATCTATGACTCTAATGGCTGGATAAATCACAATAGTTCTACTGATGATGAACTCACTTTGTTTTAAAGTGGATGTTAGCATGGTCTTAATGGCAGCAAAAATACTTAGATCTCTGAAAAGCTGTTTAAATTAATTGTCATTGATGAAATGAGTTTCTACGAGCATCACCTGAGAAGCGCCTCATAAGCATAACAACAAGACATACCTCTACTTTGCATGGTGACCACTCCCCGAGAATCCAAGTGTAGCATGGCTTTACAGGACAGTTTCTGTACTGGGTGAGCTGTGTAGGGCATAGCCTTCCTTCTCCTTGTGCCTGCATAATTATGGACCGAGTACGTATCATCTGGCCTAAACAAATAGAAAAGATACCAGTATGTAGGATGTGTACTAGAAACGGAGAATTTACTGTAAATGGAAAGGTTTCCAATATTATAGCAGTGTTCTAGTGAATGGCGAATAATGAAGCAGAGTACAATGCCAGGTAGTAGAGATACTTTGAGTAACATAAAAGGGGGAGAGCTTAGAAAACTCTGGTGCTCAAGCTACATGTAGCTCCTTTCATGTGATTCCTGCAGGGTACTTGTGTTTGACTGCTATTCCGTTCATTCTGCTGGACTACCAGATCGTTATCCCAGAAGAGAGCCATTTTACAACAGCATGGGAGTGTTAGAAAAAATAGGGAATGAACTCATAACACGATAATATTGTATCACTGGGTGAGAACACTGCACCAAAATGCAATATTACCACATGCCAATTCAATAGTGGGCTGAATGTGAGGCAGTGGGGCCTAGCAGAAAGAGAACTGAACTGGGACTCAGAAGACCTGGGTTCTATCCCTGGCTCTGCCATTGATCTCACACAAGTCTCTGTGCCTCACTTTCCCCACCTGTAAAACAGGAATAATGATGCTGACCTCCTCTGTAAAGCACTCTGAAACATGCTACATGAGAGCTAGGTATTATTATATAATTATTATTGTTACATGAGATCAACATGTGATTTCTTTGTGGCTGTCAGTCAGATGACAGAGCAGCTTGTCAGTTAGTATTTCTTCTCTTTCTCTCCCCCCCTTCTTTGTCCCAGTGTTCTTTCCCTCCTTCTTTTTCAGTCGCTTTCCTTCTCTCTCCCCCATATTCTTCTCCTCAAACCTCTTTATTGTCTCAGTTGATTTATCTTCTCTCCAGTGTCATTCTCTCTCTCTTCTTACCCAGTACCTCTCTCTCTCTCTCGCTCTCTCTCCTGTAAGTCTCTTCCTCTCTTTTCTCTTCACCCCTTTTCCTTCTCTAAGCCACAGTTATTTCCTCTTTTCCACATCCTCCCTTCCTTAGAATCATTCTCTCTTCCGTGCTTGTGAAGGCCAACGAAGCTGAAACATCAGCACAGCTTAAGGTTGAGATCCTGCATGAGGATCTGCTAGTCTCCTGAAGTCAATGGGACTTTGTACAGGTGCAGGGATTCACCCTAGCAGATCCTCATGCAGGACTGAGATCTCTGTACAACAGAACCTCAGAGTTATGAACACCAGAGTTATGAACTGGCCAGTAAACCACACACACCTCATTTGAAACCAGAAGCACACATTCAGGCAGAGACCCAAAAAAAAAAAAAAGAAAAAAGAAAAAAAAAAGCAAATAGAGTACTGTACTATGTTAAACGTACACTATTAAAAAATAAAGGGAAAGCAGCATTTTTCAGTTGTAAACTTTTGAAAACAGCTATAACGTTATGTTCAGAGTTACAAATATTTCAGAGTTATGAACAACCTCCATTCCCAAGGTGTTCTTAACTCAGAGGTTCTACTGTATTTTCATACAAAGTTTAATTTTTGATAATGTAAGTTCTGATATAGCAATGGATTATTCCCTTCTGTGTTTGTTTTTAATGCTATTCGATACATTTTATATATATGTATATATTTATGGACAGAAGCCGTCTACTCCTTGTGACTTTTCCACTACACTTCTATAAGTAGTTGTAAGTATTTTGATTTTTCTTTAATTAAAGCCACCTGAGAGTTCCATCCCTTCCTATGAGGGCTTAATGACACTGCTGACAAACTAACATACAGTGCTGCTATGATGTTGCTTCTATATTGAGTTAATCAATAAAAATAAGGAAGAATATATAATGAATGTTTATATAGGTTTATCATTATTATTAGTTCATTTTGCAATGGTAAATATTTGGAGAAAACGCTTATCAAGTTGACCCTGAATATGTTTAGTAAATATTCAGTGCTGTGGTTAAGTCAATCATATTACTTTAAAATATAATTTTCATATGTTTTCCAAATATATTCCTTGTGCATGTGAAACATTTAATGAAATACATGACTAAATCCTGATGTATTATTAAATATTACAAGTTACACAACTCCAATGGCAGCATCATTTTTAACATTAAACATTCCAATATGTTTTCATTGCATTTTTAACAAAGGAAATTTGATTTTTATGACCAAATTACATGCAACTTGCTGGAAAACTGCAAGCACTCTAATAGCCATTACTGTCCATAACCACTTTTACAATGTCCATTAAGATCCTATTTATTTTCAGTGAAAACTCCCTAACCCACTGAATGGAAAAGAAAAATTAGGTTACCATTTCAGAAATAATAGACTGAATACCATTCATTAAAATAACAGCAATCCCATTTCTTACTCCTTTCCTTTCCTTACAAAAGTCAGACTCACAGAAAACGGTTCTCTCACAAAATGTTCCAATTAGAACCCTGGTTACAATTAAAGAGGGGAGGGGGAAATCCACATGCCGTGCAACTAAGTGACTTTTAAAATCATATTATGGACATAATTTCTGCCTTAGCTTTGAAGGAACTGAATCTGAGAAATAGTAAAAAAAGGGTCTCCTTAAGTGATGGATTATGAACACCTAAAATGGACGTAAGCAAGGCATGTCCAATGCTAACACTGCAAGTGAAGGAAACACTTATGGTAAGGTTCACCCATTAGGATCGCAGTACTGTAGATCTGCTCTTAAACAGAGATGGGCCAACACAAATGCATTAAGCAAATGCTCCTGGAATCTGTGGAAGCTGAGAAATGGAGCTGACTCCTCATTGTAGTTATGTATACAGAGCGGCCAATTTTTAACTGTTTGTCTTACAGCCATGCTTAAAAATACAAAAAGAAATCAACCGCTGCTAAGAACGGAAGTAATAAATGTCTAGTGAGTGTGATTCCTAAAAGATGATTTTTTATTTTGCTGGCGAAAAGCAAACATCTAGAAGAGCTGCCAATGGACAACCTTGCAAAATGATTGTCTATATGTTCACAATGCTGTTCTCCTGGTGTGAGCCCTTGTATGCCATTTTTAAACTCATTTTAAGACTATTTTTGGCTGAGTTGTTATCACCTGGACCTAGGGGTTTGTAACAGAATTCCTCAAAAAAGCTTTCACCAACACCAGTATATTCAGCTATCACAGAATCAGATTTTGTGCAGTGACACAACCCCATAAATCCTTGTGGTTAAAAAGCAACTCCGAATTTCAGTGGGTTGAAGCAAGGGACTGCAGGTGGTTTGGTGTCCAGGCAGGATTATTCCCACCAGTACATTTCCTTTGTCCTCTCTAGTTTTGAAAGTATCAGGAAAGAGGGTTGCCACTAATTCTCTTGGAATTGAACATAAATTCAAGTGTCTAAAGACAAAACGATTTTTTAGCTTACAAAATTTTAATGATTAAAAACCTTTAAAATCCTGAAAAGTACTTGTAATGCTACGGACATTAATGAAGTAATTTGCTTTTATCTGTGCTGAGATTGGCATTTTTTTTGGCAAAATTAAAATTGACTGGCAATTGAAAACTATCATTTTTAAGAACAAAAATGTCAGATAGCCTAGTCGTTGCATGAAAATGAAATATTTTCTTGATAGCTGCTTATACAAGATAGTTAGCTCACCAATAAACTACAAAACCACAGGATACACCTGAACTTGACCCATCTTTGCTATCTTCTTTCTCATGATGCTGTAAATAAATCATTGCAAAATAAAAGGAGCAGCTCAGTGCTGAAAGGGCATTTTCCCCTGGGACTATGCACTGAAGTGGATTCCTTAAAGCTCTGATTCTCTCTCTCTGTCTACATACACAAGTCAGGTGGTCAGTAGCAACTCAAGTGGAAGAAACACTGAAAAAGTTATTTACTTTGTAGATATCTCATTGATAGAGACTGTTATCTTCATAGGTTTGAAATGAACTTTCTCCCTATACAATCTCTGGACTGGAAGTGGCAGTGTAAAATCTCTATTGGTTCTTGTATCTCTCAGTGAACAAACTGAATTTCTCTTTCATCTGCTACGTCCTATTAAACGATCTGAAAATGCAGAGATAAAGGCTGCTGAAAACGGAAAGTGTGAAGTGCCTCTTCACTTCCCTCAAACCTGTCAAAAGTTCTGCAAGAAAAGATTGCTGGGCTTATTGTTGCGTGTTACTGCAAATTTTCATTTGGAACCATGACTATATTTTCATCACAGGAGAGCACTTTTACAATCAAAGAGCCTCCTCCCTTTCCTTGCCTTCCAACCCCACAGAGCAAAATGTGACATTGGTGGAAACCAAGATGCCTAAAATATCTGCCAAAGTTAATTCCAGACTACCTTGCCAGAAATGTTGATATCTGTTTACTGTGGCCTTGAGCTGTTGCAGATTTTTGTATTCCCTATCAAGTAAGTAGAGCAGAACAGAGGAGTGAGAGGATGGCTTCACGTCAGTTAATATGTGGCTGAAATAGGATTATGGAGACCAGGCTAGGCAAGAGAGAAGGGAAGAAGAAGAAACCCATACAGCCTTAGTCCACTTAAAAAGCAGTTGCACTACCAATGACCCAGCATGCCCTGCAGTTTAAATAGCATTGTTTAAACAAACAGCTAGGTCCCCATACACCCATTTCAGAAAAGGTTGTTTTTAGTATCTTCTTTTTCAGGCCAGCTCTATCACGCCAGGCCTTGGTTAGTTTTCTGACCCGGTAAAAAAACAGTCCTTTTTCAGCCTTATGAAAGGTTTGAGGCAAAACCACAAAGGGTTTATCTCATATTAATTTTCTTACCAAAGAGAATTGTACTTGCTGGAGTTTCCCCTCAATAAGAGTCTTTCCAATACCTTTGGTAGGCTTTGGGTCAGGACCTTAGAGCACTATCCATTAGCTATAGTATTATAAATCCGTGTACAGCAGTTCTGCAGTAAGTATGAGGACTTTCAGCATATAAAACAAAGTTAGCCTATAGCACTAAATATCAGCCGTAACAGAAACTGCTGAAAGCTGTAACAGGCAAATATAATTTATTTCCATGCCTCACTAGGCTCAGCCAAGACTGGAAAGAGAGATACACTCTATTGATCATCAGTTATAAGAATCAGTATGTTCCCCTTTTCCTGCTATACACCACAGCCACACTCGAAGCGACATACATGCCACATACATAAAAAATATGATTTGGTGCTGTTCATCAAACCGGAACAGAATCCAATAGGGCACTCCTACAGTCCATTAAAATATATCACAGCAGAATAATTTACTGTAAGAGATGGGCAGAATAAAAGTGTTAGTGATGTTGCTGAGATAAGTGACATTAAACCATAAATGCATCAACAATAAACTTCGATCTCATCAACAGTATTTTTATTTTTCCCTTTTAAAGTAACTTATGTTTCCTGAGCAGGCACTTCACTAACTGAGAAAAGTCAGAGAAACAGATTCTTGTTTTGACTATCAAATACTAAATAGGAGTGAGGGAGCAGTTGTAGCAGCAGTGTATGCAGTTTATCTCCCATTGATTATTTTTGAGGAATGTGCAACTTATTTGGCAAATGAGACTCGGGACAATGAGACTCAGAAACAATAGTTTCCTTTGTTTATTGTTATCCTTTGCCGTTTTAAGTCTAATTTATGGCTCAGTCCTGTTCCCACTAAAGTCAATGCAAAACTTCCATTAGTTTCAAAAGAACAAGATCAGATCCTTACCCTGTAAGATCCTCGGAATAGGGACCTGTCATTTTATTTGTTCAAAAAATGCCATGAACAATTATGAAGTTATAGAATGATCATTATTATAATACAGGATAAAGTAACTAAAATGGAGAAGCCTCAAATTATGCTATTGGAGGCATATACAGGCAGAATTAGATAAGCGCAGGATCTGCATCACAGTTGACCTTCAGCAATATACCAAGTTACTTAAGATAGGATGGTCTTAGTTTTTAATCAAGAGCTCAGACTGAATTTCACTTCAATAAACCTTTGCCCTCCCAGACTCTAACTTCCCCTTGCATCACTAAAACGCAAGGTGGGGAGGGAGGAAGAAGGAAACCACTTGTGTCAAAGAGCACATTTCTGTAACCACGGTCCTTTGAAGATGTTCTTCAGTTCTCAGAGGGCAAAACAGGCTGATGTCTACCTGCCCCAATTTTCTGTAACTGGAGGGGGGCCAAGGACAGGAAAGGGAATGGCTGCAGTGGAGGCTGTACTCCACAGGGGCCTCCTCTAGTGGAATCTTGTGCAGGACTGGGACTTAAAAACACTATATAATAATTCTACCCTGGATCTTTGAAAGCCTCCTTCTGGTATCCACAGGAGAGCTGCTGTGGATTAAGGAGACTATACAGCCCAAGTTTTCAGACCCTGCCTGGACAACATATTTATCAGTGTAATTTGGCCTACTCTGCAGAATGAGTTTGAGACTCCTGCTGTAAGTTGAACACTTAAACCAATGCATGCAGCATTCCTACTTTTAGGATCAGATTTAGCAGTTGCACAGAACCCTGTTATAAAATTGAAGGATAAGCCCTTTATATGATCCTAAATCCCTGATGGATGCAAACGTAATGAAAACTATCATGGGTTCTCACTGGGGACTGCATCCAGGATCTCCAGTTCTAAAATCATGAACCTCTACAGTTTGAGCTAAAGAAGTAAAAAAATTGTTACTTATCGTGCAGTAACTGTTGTTCTTCGAGAGGTGTTGTGCACGTGTACATTCCACTATAGGTGTATGCGTGCCCAGAGTCATAATGAGTAGAGAAAAGTATACACAAATGACCACGTTGCCACCTTGCATATATCAGCGATTGGGACTTAGTTCCCTACATCAGCGTTCCTGAGTAGAGCCCTGGTGGAATAAGCAGTTACCTGGATGGAGGAGACTTTAGCAAGGTCATAACAGAGTTTATACAGTCAGAGACCCAGTATGAGATATGCTGAGATGACACTGATTGACCCTTAATTCTTGTTGCTTAGCTTACAAAGATCCATGTTGTAGTCCCGAAGTCCAAGAAAAGCCACAGCTGAACGAACATCCAAGGTATGAAGAGCCTCCTCTGCCTTAGATGAATGGGGTTTCAGGAAAGACAAGTGAAGATTAATTGTTTGATTTAGGTGGAAAGCTAACACTACCTTGGGCATAAACATAGGATGTGGCCTAAGGGCCACATTGTCTTTATAAAAAGACAGTAAAAGGAGGGTCAGCTAAAGCAGCTTCAAGTGCTGAAATCCTCCTACCAGAAGTGCTTTCCACCAAAAACACTGTCTGCCTTGTCAATAAAGTGTTAGCGATGTTGCTGAGTTAAGTGACATTAAACCATAATGTGCCATAGGCACAAATAAAGTTCCTATCAGTTTGAAGAGAACTAGATTCAAATCCCATACAGGTACCAGATCAGACACAGGAGGGTAAACACTGACCAGGCCCTTTAAAAACTCAAGAAAGAGGAGGATGAAAAAATATGGAAAAACGGTCTACTGGCAGATGTAATGCGGAAATAGAAGTGAACCAATACTGCCTGGACTCTGCCGGTGCAATGAGGATTAGTGATGCTTTGTTTTGTTTCAGCTTCCCGAGGACCCTTGGAATGAGAGGAACTGGAAAGAATGTACATAAAAGATGACTGAACAAGGAAAGTAGAAAAGAACCTGTTATGGAACCCAGGCAGCAACCCGCTCTCGAGCAAATCTCATATTTCCTGTTGAGATTTGTTGCAAACATATCTATTGTTGGGTATCCCTAGTGGTGGAAAACCTGGAAGAGAACATCCAGCCTAATTGACTATTCGTGTGGGTCTATGAAAACCCTGCCGAGGGAATCTGCTAGAGTGTTCCTCACTTCTGGAAGATGGAAGGCCTTCAGGGACACTTTGTGACAAATACAAAGATGCTACAGGAGGCTATCCTTCTGGCACAATTTAGATTACCTTGCCCCTCCCTGCTTGTTCAGGTAAAACATAGCAGTTGTATTGTTTGTGAGAACTTGAATCACCTGATTCTTGATGGTGGGCATAAATATTTTGCAGGGCCGACATATGGCCCTAAACTCCAGCATGGTTATATGGGGGAAAATTTCCTGAGAAGGCCAAACATCTTGAGCCTGAAGCTGACTGAGATGGACCCCCAGCCTTTTGTAGATGCATCTCTAGCCAGAGTCATTGATGGTTCGGGGCACAGAAACAGAACTCCCTTGCATACATTTATCAATCCAGAGACTGAAGCATCCATATAGGTACGCAAATCCACATGTTCAGAGGATGCCTACAATGTTGATATACCGAATGAAGCCAAGCCTGCAGACAGCAGAGGTGAAGTCGGGCATGTGTTGCACAAGGCCATGTGTCTGAGAAGCTGAGGGCAGGATCATATGATACTTGTTGGATAGCTTTCTGAAAGGAAGGTTATAGTTTGGAACTGTTCCTGTGGAAGATAAGCCATGGCTGTTCCAGTGTACAGATCTGCTCCTATAAAAATTATGCCCTGCGTTTATTGTATCTATGATTTCTCCAATTTTATTTTCATGCCAAGAAGGGAGAACATCAACCTGATTACTAGAACATTGTTCTGGACATGATAGCTTAATATTGCTTGAACCAGCCAATTGTCCATGTAGGGATTTATTTGTATCCCAAACAACTGATGTCATGCACTTGGTGAAAACTCTTGGGGCTCAAGACAAGCTGAAAGAAAGCACTGTGTACTGGTAGTGGTTGGTATCTATCAGAAATTGCTGGTACTTCCTGTGGGAGGGAGGTATTTCCATGTGGAAGTGACCTAAACTTGATTTGCTTGATGAATTTGTTCAGCTTTCTTACATCTAGGATGGGGTGGAAGCCACCAGATTTCTTTGGGACCAGGAAGTACCGGTAATAAAATTCTTTCCTTCTGTGTTGGTAAGGAATTTCCTCTATTTCTCTGAAGTCTAGAAGAGACCATAGCTCTTGAAGTAACAAGAGCTTCTTGTGAGAAGGGCCCAGAAAAGGGATGGGGAAGGTGGGTTGGGAAAAGGGAGGGAGATGAACTGGATTACGTATCCCTTCTTTACTGTGCTAAGTATCCATTTGTCCAGCCTGATGTTCTGCAAAGCACAGTAAAAAAAGAGACAGGCATAATCAAAAGGGAGGAGATATCATCAGTGTGCCATCCTCAATCATAGAGTCAAAATGACTTTGAGGTAGCAATTGTCTTGTGGGAAGGGCCCGCCTTAGTGGAAGATGGCTGGTGACATTAAGAAGTTCTTGATTTTTTCTTAGGTTCTCTGATGGAACAATGGTCTCAAGTAGAAGTGTGATTTAAATAGTTTTATTTTAGTAGCAGGAATATAGCTCTCAGGAAGCGAAGCGTTGCATGAGAGTCCTTCACATGTCATCTGTCCTGGCAGAGAACACTTACAGCTCTCAAAGGGCAAATCATCAACTGTATTCTGCAACTCTTTTGGAATGTCGGAAGCCTGGAGACAGGATGAACACTTCATGGAGACAGCAGCGGTGACAGCATGTGAGTCAGTGTCAGTGGCATGTATTGCTGCCTGAAGAGACATATAAGGGTAAGATGACCCTCAGAAACTAAAACTATAAACTGTTCCCTATATTCTTCAGCAACTTATCAGCAAACTTTGAGATGGCTGAATAATTAAGAAAATAAAATTTAGGTAAGAGATAGGTGATCCTCATTTGAAGTATGGCAGAGGAATAAGCTTTACAACCTAGAGGTAGCCTTAGATTGAGACTGTTCATTAGTTACTGTGACCCCCAGGGAACAAGGAAGTGGGTGGGTAAAGAAATAACCAACATCTTGTTGAGGGATTTGGTAACATCTATCCACCTACTTCACCATAAGGGGTATAGAGGCTGGAGTCTACCGTAAAATCGTACTGGATCTAGAAGTGGTTTATTGATAGGAAGGGCAACACTTCCTGGAACAGTAGTCTGTAAAATTTCCAGGAAAGCGTGAAGGTTCTCTTGCACAATTTCTGCTTGGTCTCTAGAGACGTAGCCATCCTTCTCATAAGGTCTTGAAAAAAGACTTAAAGTCTTCTGGGGGAGGAGATGTTGACTACGGGCTAACTGCTTCCTCAAGGGGAAGATGAAGATATTTGAGAAGCAACATTAAGTGACTCCTCCAATAATTCTCCCTCCTTCACAGGATCCAGTACAGGAGATTGAGGAATGTTAGCAGGATTCTGAGCAGATGAGTCCTGCACTATACAAGGAGGAGATTTCCTTCTAGAAAGTGTGTGAGATGGAGGCCTAGAGTCTCTCACAGAGCAATCCATAGAGGAAATGGCATAGACAGCCATCCACGGTGAAGGACACCATGTTGGAGCTTTCCTGAAAGGAACCCAATGCTCTTTAAGTCATCCATCCAGCAGACCTGTAAGGGGATCTGAAACACCTGGATGGAGAAATAGTTTCCTCCCTTTCAGAGTCTGAAGAGAAAACAGAAATGTCCTCAGAATAGGGAGAAGCAATTGCCGTCAGGGTTCTAGAAGGTCCAGGCATTGGAGAGAGACGATATTCAAAAACACATATCTGGTCAGAAGTTGATGGTACTAGTGGTACCAGTAAAACCTCAGACTGTGACAATTGTTCCAGGTGCATCATCGGTGCCAGCAGTACAGGGACAATCTCTGAATGCACTGTCAGTGTCAGACACGTCAATGTTGCATGCATGAGAGAATGCGTTGAAAGTGTTGAGTGTATTGTCGGTGCTGACAATGCTGGTATGATCACTGAGTATGCTGACGATTCAGGGTGTGTCAATATAGTCTCAGAGTGTCAGTGGTACTGGGTAGATAGATGGAGGAAGCAGTAGAGTCGGCTGTATCAAGGGGAGAATTAGGTAAGAAAAAACAAAGTAGTTCTCCTGTGAATAAGAAGGCCTGTGGAGTTGGAGGCACCTGAGGTGAATGTACTGAGCAGATGGTGCTGGCAATGCTGATGCAGACTGAATTGGCTGAAGAGAGGCAGAAGGACCCAGCACTGGTAGAGGCACCAGTCTCATTGGCCCCAAGAGAGCCAGAGTCCATGGTGCCTCCTCCGATGGAGTGGGTGAGTGCTTAGGTTTGTGGGGCTTCGAACCAGTACCAGAGGACTTAGCACATTTACTCCGAGACCAAGTCTTAGGCTTGGTCCACACTGGGGCGGGGGATCGATCTAGGAAACGCAACTTAAGCTACGAGAATAGCATAGCTGAAGTCGACATTTCCTAGATCGAACTAAGTTTACTTACTGCGGGTCCATGCGGCGCAGGCGCAGGCAAGCTCCCCCGTCGACAGCGTTTCCTCCTCTCGGCGAGCAGGAGTTCCACAGTCGACGGGGGAGCGCTTCCGGGATCAATTTATTGCGTCCAGATGAGACGTGATAAATCGATCCCAAAAGATCGATCTCTACCTGCCGAATCAGGCGGGTATTGTGGACCTAGCTTTAGATTCTCTGCCAGACTCAGGATGTCTAGAATGAGTCTTTGAGTCTGATGGATAAGATGAAGCATGAGGGTTTTTTCACCCAGCTTGTGCTTCGAGTGAGAAGCAGCTGGAGGGGCACTTCAAGCTGAATCAGAGTTCTCTGTATCTCAGTCAGGGCCTGGTTCAGATGCAGGTCACATTGCCTCCATTGTGAGGTGAATCTTCAGGCAATTGTCCCTCTGCTTTTTAGTCCTGGTGGGGAAGGAGGTACAAATGGAACATTTGTCCCTCACTTAAACAGTTTAAACAACTGATATGCTGTCTGTGACAGTGAAAACAGTCCTGCACTTAGCACATTGTTTAAACACCAGGGATTTTTTCGTAATAAATCTCTCAGGAAAACTACTAAACTACAGCTGCCTAAGTAAACTATTAAACATCAACTAAGTATATATAGAAATGCTCTCTAACCTGGCTCACCAAAGCAAAGCTACAGGGAGCTTAAATCATCATCCCGGGTAGTGAGAAGGAACCGAGAAGGAGGCGGTGGACATGTCCCACTTATGCCCTCACCTGAGAGCATGAGGAGAGCAGGGACGTGTACACTGGCTAATGGTACTGCTGGCAAAAATCTCTGACAAGTGCACAGGGTAAACACACACCTGCAGAGGAATGTACATATGCACAGCCACTCAAAGGAGAACTTCTCTATCTGGTAGCTGTAGTAAACTTGTATCTTGCATTAAAATTGGACTCATAGCATATACTAAACACAGTTATACAAACTTGACAATATGGTTCAACTAACCTTAGTGAGATTGGAATGTACAATATCTTATGCGTATAAAATATACTGGGTATATATATATATTGGGTCAGATCAATGGTCTAGTTTCCAGTCTTTTGACAGTAGACAGTGCCAGATGCTTCAGAGGGAATAAATAGAACAGGGCAATTTATCAAGTGATCATCCCATGTCATCCAGTTCCAGCTTCTTGCAGACGGACGTTTAGGGACACCCAGAGCATGGGGTTGCATTCCTGACCATCTTGGCTATTAGCCATAGCTGGACCAATCCACCATGAATGTATCTAATACTTTTTTGAACCCAGTTATACTTTTGGCCTTCACAACATCCCCTGGCAACAAGTTCCACAGGATGACTATGTGCTGTGAGAAGTACTTCCTTATGTTTGTTTGAAACCTGCTCCCTATTAATTTCACTGGGTTCTTGCGTTAGGTGAAGAGGTAAACAACACTTCTCTATTAGCTTTCTCCTCAACATTCATGATTTTGTAGCCCTCCTTAGTCACTTGTTTTCCAAGCTGAAAAGTCCTAGCCTTTTAATCTCTTCTCATATGGTAGCTGTTCCATACCTCTAATAATTTTTGTTGCCTCTCTTTAGTTGATCTAATAACACGAGAATTAGAAGTCTCAACATTTTTTTTTAAATACAGCTTGGAATTAATATTCTTAGCATGTTGGCTGTTAAATAATATATCTGAATTGTTCATTTATGTTACAGGAGTACTATTTTACTGAACTGATGAAAACTCAATAGACAAGGAACATGATTAATGCAAATATTAATCTCTTTGATCATTTCTGTTACATGCTTTGATCTCTGCAATCCATCTAAAAAGACCCCTCCACAAAGCTATCTATCTGTTTTGTCTTTGCCCTCAAATAAATTTGATCCAGATAAACTCTATGGACAATTAGAAATTAATGCTCACCAGAAGCTTGGGAAATTATGTTGCAGATCTATTTTAAATACATCCTACAGTACTTCTCTTCAACTGACCTCTCCAAGGATTTGAAAAACTACACAAGACTAGATAAGGCCCTAATCTTGTAACTTGTTCTATGTGAGTGGAGACCTATTCCTGAAGTAACTGGGGCTCTACACAAATACAAGGACCAGTGCTCACACACCAAGCTATAGAACTGGGGTCAAAGGAAGTACTATTTACGTTTTTTCTTTTTTAATTCTTAAGGTGATAAATAATTATTTTCATCATCATAAGGTTAGTTGTGCTGAAATTTTGAATCCAGAAATATACAATAAAGCACAAGAGAGGAACTAAATTAAAAAGATATCCTGAAAACTCTCACCAGCTTTCCTTTTGCACAACATAAATCCTACCAATAACTCTATATAAAAGAGTTTATTTTCAACTATGACTGAATTTTCAGATTTTGGAATTAATCAGTTAAATGAGCCTTTGTATACAAGTCTGTTTTCTAAATTGCATTTTTTGTGGTTGGGTAATTCAAAAACAGTCTGATGGATTTTTACAAAATGTAACAAAACAAAGAAAAGTCCTTTTGTCTATTAAAAAAACTAAAAAAATGTCAGCATATCATTTTCTAATGATTTACAAGATGTTTAAGTGATTATCATGCTTTTAAAATCTGCACAGAAATTTATGTTGCTCTTTATTATTATTTATATTACTGTTTTTCATGTTCTATGGATTGCATAAACATCTGCAGGATTTGGGATGTATTTGTGTTCTTTACCGTATGTAAACATTCCAAGGGATGCAGATAAAATGTGACAATAGTCTTAGAAACAAATTTACCTCCAATGCCGCAAGTGTTTGAACATTCTGACCAGGCTGACCATTTGGAAAGCTGACAGTTCACAGCACATTCCACAAGGCAATGAATGCTCAATTTTTCAGGTTTTTCCAAGTTTAACTGTATATAAAAAAAACAAACAAACCTAAAATGTCACTTTGCTATTGCTGGTCATAAAATTAGAAAACTGAAAATTCATAGTGACTAAAGTGATACTCCCAAGGTCACCATTTACAGAGAGATTTTTCAGCTGTAATAATAGCTTACATTTTTATGACATTTTACATCTCAAAGGCTCCCCAGACCCCTGCAAACTTTGGGCCCCATTCTGCAAATCATTATTCACATGACTTCAAAAGGACATAATCCTTTACTCATTGACTTCATTGGGACTGCTTGTGTACAGGGTCTGTAGAACTGAGTTCTATACACATACATGCATTACTCCATCATTGAAATCCTCCTTTAGGGTGCAAAGAAGAAGCTAGATGACTAATCAGTGCACATTATTATTCTGTAAAAAGCAACAGAGAGTCCTGTGGCATCTTTAAGACTAACAGATGTATTGGAGCATAAGCTTTCGTGGCTGAATGCCCACTTTGTCGGATGCATGACATTATTATTCTGGTACTCTTCTTATATTTTGATTCCTGAAAACTTCTGACCCTAGCTAAACCCAATATTGATCATAGCAACTTATCTATGCCATCTAAATGGTAACTGCAAAGCTCCAGCTGGCAGCTTGGGGTACAGTGTCAGAGTACTGTAATTTCCAAAACAACTGAGGTGTATGTAAGTCTTTAAGCCACTTATGTATTGTATTTATAAACGTCACCTGCTCACAGTAGTTCATATTCAGCAATTTTCCATCACTGCGCATACAGCTCAAAAGGCGTCTCTGAATCCCTTGTCCACAGGTTGCATTTTCACTTAGCTGACATGTACTCCAATCTAAAGATACAATGTAACTGCATTTAGTACAGCAAACCATCATTGCACTTCATTTTTATTTTGAATTACAAAAATGAGTTAGTTTTCTTCATTTAACTGTGGGACTTTAGAACGTGAGTTCATATCACGCTAAGAACAAAGCAGATAAAAGGAAGTTATTCTTAAAGAAAATAAGCAAGTCTGAATTGGGAAATTCACTATCATATCTCCAATGTCCCTTCAAAAAACAACACATCAGAGTATGTCAAAAACTGTTTAATGCTGATACAGTGTATCGTTTGAAAACAGTTGGCACATGCAGAAGCCTACATTATTTGTCTGAAGTAAAATTTCAATTTAATAAAATAGCTATAAAAGTTTCTGAAGTGCTACTGTATTTTAATCTGTTGTCTCAAAGCAAAGCTCATCATCAATTGCAGCTTTGTCTAATAAAATATTTTCATTCTAGAAAAAACCTATTGCTTTCCTTTAGCTGTCTTCAGCTGTGTGTTAAGAGCTTACAGTCAGTCTTGATTGTCACTGCGTCCTTCCAAAATTTTGTTAAAAAGGAAGCCAAACAAAAGTGAGCTTTTTAAAAAATAAGGATGAAAGGAAAAATACACCACTGAAAATCATGAACAATGCAAAGTGTGGTTCTGGTCTGAAAAGTGACCCTCCGAAAAAGGGTATTATGATGTTTCATGTTTGTCGCTCAATGGCTTCCAGTTCAAATGTGTTTGGATTATATGTAGAAATGCCACTTTTTCTAACTGCTAACCCTACAAATTAAGTCAAGGAAAGTATAGATGGGTTCTGTCCTCATGTATTGGCAGTAGCTGAATTCGCTAAAAAGAGGAAAACATTTGTCTGCAATTTTTTCCCCAAAACAGCTATACTCAGTTGTAATTAAGATTCTGAACAACAAATTTTACTCTCAAGTACACCTGTATAACCTATATTCTTTAAAGTATACTCTTGGTGTCATCTGGATATGACTGACTTCAATAATACTGACAATACACAAAAAAGAATAGACTATTTCATTCTCACTTATTTATGATGTTTTTGCAGTGATAATACAAGTAATAAAATCTTATCTTATCCAAACATGCACAGATTTATACATGTGCTTAGCTCTAATGAATTCAATGGAACTACTAACACATTTAAAGTTAAGCACCTGAAGAATTGGTATATTATCATTGCAGTAAAGAGACATAACTAAATACAAAGAGCAGGTCTGCTTAGTAATAAGGTATTTTTATACATAATTATTTTTAAAAGTAGAACTGCACTTTAATATTATGCTTTAAATTGTCATGGCACATTCTTAACTTTGTAGCAAAGAGTGTATTGAGAAATATGATTCACAAGAAAAATGCAGGGTATTACAGTTCTGCTTACCTGTTAGATTGTACTGATATTGAAAGCAATTTTGATTGAGAACACAAGGTTGCATTTGTGAATCTTTAGGACAAGTCCTGGTATTTAAAGGAGATCTTAACACATGTCGAGTCCGTGTTTGCATAATATTGGGGTCACATACCTAAATAAAACATTGAATAGTACAAAAGATATTAGTAAATAATATAGATATGTATCAGCTGTAGCTGTTACATATATATTGCTATTCTGGCATCAGACCTTATTTTATGTTACTTTTACCTTTGTGTTGTTTAAGCCATTTTAAATGTGTTCAATGTTTTTGTTTAAATGTGTGACCTGTTTTGAAGGCAGGATCAATAGTTAACAAATCCTTAACCCAGTCCTCCTAAGTCTTGGCATCTACTGTGCTCCTCTGTGAGATTATTGAAATATATATATAAAACTTTTCCAAATATCAATTCCATCTCTATGTATGAGTCCAATCAGGATAATGGGTTAAGGCAGATGGCCAAGAAATAATTTTAGAAGTTTTCTGCTTCACACCCCATGAGATCCCCAAGCAGAATTCTGTCACAATAAACATAAAGAAAAATGAGTTACTACAAGAATTTTTGTTTCCCTAGTTGTTATAGCTGAGCTAAAATGTGCCTCGCATCTGAAAGAGATGGAAGAGATGTCTATCTGGGACACAAGACTTCACTGAGTGACACTTACATCAGATGATTAATGCTTAAGCACTCCTTTCTCATGACTCTCAAAAAATCATTAGCCATCTGCCAGTCATGTTATTTGTAACTTAAAGACCCCCACTTAAATAGATAGCATCATCTTATAGGAATCTTTAATACCAGGACTGTATGAAACATTATCAAGGAATATAGGATGACTGTTACCAAGTTGCAAGTTAGAAACATTGTGAAGATTTAAAGCATATATTTTTTACTAGAAAGCAACAGAAGAAATTACAGCAGAGCATTCATTTATTGTATATTATTTTCTGCACATATTGTGTTTGACATTGTAGACAATATAGGGCCACATTTTCAAAAGCATGTGCTATATTATGTAGGAATCTGTGTGCCCATGCAAACTTAAATACA
This sequence comes from Trachemys scripta elegans, assembly GCF_013100865.1. Taxonomy (NCBI): domain Eukaryota; kingdom Metazoa; phylum Chordata; order Testudines; family Emydidae; genus Trachemys; species Trachemys scripta. The sequence goes on along the minus strand of NC_048308.1, from coordinate 18,017,757 downwards.
AATGAGCAAATCCTCAGCTGTGCATACAAACCAGTCCTGGCATCTGCAAATTTCAGTTTCCCTGTACACGTCGGATGCACCCAGAATTGTGTGTGCAATTTAGTATTCATGTTTTTGAAAAAAATGCTCTCCTAATTCTTTCAGCCTTGAAAGCTATGTGGAGGTTACCATGGAGCTGTAGGCAGCCATGCATGTTGATTATGTTGCAGATAGATCAAGTCAAGAGAGAACGTGGTCCGTTATGTGGGGCCCCTCTCATTTCCTCTATCTCCTTTTCCAATAAACAACAGTCCTGTTTTACCAAAGCATTCTGGAGAGGCCTAAGAGAGCATGCTCCCACACATAAAAATATCCTGTTGAACTCCTCTGCTCTCTCCTCACCTCACTTGGGGCATCAGCCCCTACTCCTACATGTCTCCAAGAGAAGGATGGGGATGTACAGCCTGTGTCAAAGTATATGTGTGTCATGCTTTTGTAAGGTGAGTGGTCAATACTCATTTTGTCAAATGTCCCAGGAGAAACAAAGTTGCAAGGCATCATGTCCTGATTTCCTGAGAATGCGGAGGGCCTCTTTATGTCCCATCCATTTGATCACTGGAGTGAAATGCTCCCTCACTCCCCATTGCATGATCTAACATCAGTTGCAAGAGCTTTGGATAGATGGGCTCCCTTTTCTCTCTGACTTGATCTCCATATTGGAGCTAACAGCCAGAGAGATGCTTTCTTTTGCCTGTGCATCTGTTAACTTTTCTTTAGTGGCCAGCTGCATGTCAATCAGGTGGGGAAAAGTCTGAACTCTCTTAGGACAACAGTATAAATAAATTGAGCATACTTAGTGCCTCCCCCAATATCAGCCAAATTGTCACAGACTCACCCACCCCGTACAGCTGCTTGGGCTCTTGTGTGCTGCTACCAAGAGGAAACAATCTTAGAGCAGGTCTTCACTACGGGGGGGGGGGTGTCGATTTAAGATACGCAAATTCAGCTACGCCATTCGCGTAGCTGAATTCAACTTATAGGAGCCGACTTACCCCGCTGTGAGGAGGGCGGCAAAATCGACCTCCGCGGCTCCCCGTTGACGGTGCTTACTCTCACCTCTGCTGGTGGAGTAAGAGCATCGATTCGGGGATCGATTGTCGCGTCCCAACGAGACGCGATAACTCGATCCCCGAGAGATCGATTTCTACCTGCCGATTCAGGCGGGTAGTGTAGACCTAGCCTTAGTGGTCTAGTTTCAATGACTGTGAGGTTTGCGGAGGCTAATTAGGGATGCACAGAGTTAGAGTTGTAAGCATCCTCTCCTACAATACATAGTCATGAGCATAGTTACTCTAAAGCCAATGGGATTATTTAAACGAGTAAGAATTATGTACAGGAAGAATGACTGCAGGATTGGGCCATAAAATAGACCCTAGGAACAGAAGCTTTGCCATTGTCAATTAGAGCAGGACTGGACACACACTAAAAGGGGAACTAATAAAGCATGCTACTAAATGTTGGAGTACCACTGAAAGCACTAAACATCAAGGCCCAAAAACAAAAGCACCTCAAAAGTTGTAAGAGAAAACAAACACTGACAAGATTTGGCAATATACAAATGTAAGACTTTGGACTCTGAGTAATAAAAATCCCCTGACAAACCTATGTTTGGAAAAGATAAAGAAATGCTGAAGGATTATGGCTTGCTTTGCCCCAGTAATCATAGAGTGCTCTGCAATCCTCGACTCTGTCCCCAATAGACAAAGGGGTAACATATACTGACTTATAACACATATATAAAATGAAGGATTGCTAAATGGTAAAGTTAAGAGCTTGGTTAGTTATATTTTAATGATTTATAATTATGGACAGGGAATGAGTATAGATAAGGTAACACTAAGGCCAAGGTTTTTCTGGCATAAGTGTGGTTTTGCCACTTCTTCTTTGACATAAAATCATTGGCTGGTCTACTTAAAATTAGGTTACTTCTGACAGAACAACAGTAGTAGCTTGTGCCAGAAGTTTTGAGGTGAAAACACACAGACCTGTAACAACAAGAAACCTTTTACTGGGAAAACTTATGACATAAAACCTACATAAACAACAACAAAACTGCAGAAATTATGTAAACTAAAGTTTTGCATATGTAATGTACGGGTTCCATAAAACCCAAAGGGGTCATGACCCCCAGCTTCTCCTCCCTTCCCCCAAATTTCCCCACCAGTTGCTGTCCCGGCCTGTCAGCGTAAGCCGCTGGCGGGACAGGACACTTTGTTTACTTAGGTTTACTTCCATGCCTGCAGACGCTTGAGGTAAACAAACCGTCTCGGCCCGCCAGCGGCGTATCCTGATGGCTCGGGAGCCAAAGCTTGCCGACCTCTGAATTATAGGGTTGGCTTATGAATGGGTCATAAAAATTTGCCATTTTTACTTATCCATCTTTGGGGTGTCAGCTTATAAACGAACCGGCTTATGATCGAGTATATATGGTAATTCACGACAATATGTTGTTAGTCCTAAAGACTGCTTAAAAGAAGAACAATAAAGATATCAAGGAAACTCTGGACAGTAAGATGTAAGAAACCTTCTATTTTTCACAAATGCTTGGGACTTTCAAATACCATTCTTCAATAAATCATATTGAGATCTATTTTCAAATTTAAAAACTTTTTATAGAGATATCAGTTTAAAAACCACAGCCTTACTGCTTTGCAACTGCCAGTGAATACTGAACTGAATGTGGGAGAAAATATGAGTAATGCCCTTATTATGAATATTAAAAAGCAATGTCATTGCATTGCAGCACAAATTCTCACCTCAGTTAGGCTGCTGTAAATCTAAAACATTTTCCCTCACATCAGTGGAGCTCCTCCCAATTTATACCAGTGTAAGTGAGAGCAGAATCTGTCCCGATCTTGGAAAGCAGCCAGTGATAGCTCAGCTGAATGCACTTGCCCAGTGTTAAGGGAATACTGTTATGTTCTTATAGTTATTTATCACCTTGTCAAATAGTTTTACATGGTAATCTTATTGAAATGTACATTGTTATTCAGGAAACAGTCATTTACTCATCTAAAATAAGCAATTGTTCTTAATTATCTGAAAACTAATCCCGTGATAAGTGTCTACCAATAGTTTTCTTGCAATTAATTTGGTTTTGTGTCCTCACAGGAAAGAATAACTTAAATGATTTGCCAATAAAAATCAAAGAAGGTATCTCAGTAGAGACTCCTAGTTAGTGTTCTTCTGCATAACTTTACTTTACAAAAATCAATAAATGTGCTCAAAGAAGCAGATATGTGCCGGCTCTGAAATACCTGCTTCTGTTTCCTTCAACAGGATAATATGCAGGCAGAAAATATGTACTCTTCGCAGGGATATAGCATCATCCAGTTGTGCATGATTATAGGAGATTAACATAACTCAGCACAGCACATTGTATATGCTGTCAAATTGGAACACAAATTTATCGGAAAGCAGGGCTATTTTCCCTCTCAGGTATCTTCCTAGCCACAGCAGGTAGCAGAACAGCCATGATTCAAACAGGTCAGAGTACATCTTGCATTTACTGATATCCAAATAAATAAGTAGTTTGCTGCAGCTTTGATAGCCATCATTTTGATCAGTTTTGCTGATGAGCCATGATGTTTGGAAACAACAATATCAACAACAAACTAAATGCTTCAACTGTCTCTGAAAAATAAAAGATCTTAAAGGGAAAACGTTCAACTGATCAGGCTGAGTCTATGGGAAACATGCAAAAATGCAACCTATGCTAACTATAACTAATATTCGGTAGCATTATTTGTTAAATTTCCCTTTACCTAAGTTGAAAAGTCAGGGTAGTGCTAGAATTGATTTTCTGGCCTTACTCTTTCATGTTATCTATTTAAAAAATTGAAGCAAATATTTTTGGACTGTGAAAGAGGCAGGAGGGAATGACTTGCAATTAAAAAAATTAAGTCTGGTATTTTCAAAGCTCCCTTTTGTGTCTGAGTACTCAAATCCCATGGAACTTCAGTGAGATTTGGATACCTAACTCTTTTAGGAACCTTTGAAAATCCAGCCTAGAAGAATAAAATATTTACAGTCTGGTTAATCAACTAGGATGGGTATAACAGTGTACGAGTAGTTGATGGGTATAAATAGTAAACACTAAGAAGGGAGAGGGATTGGTTAGGGTGATACACAGCAGGTGTGAAGTAAACAAACATTTAAGTTGCGTACCAGGAAAAACTCCCAATGGTGATATTATTAGTATCATAATCACTTGCTGTTTATATCATTAGATCCTGCATTGGGATCTGCTAGTGCAGACTTCTGTACCTGTTAGTAGGGTCACACTGATGTCAGTCAGACTTTGCACATGGGTGCGGAGTGCACATTAGCGTGTTTGGAAGGGAGACTTAAGCAGCTCTGCAAACCTATGAGTGTCTGTATGTATACCAAACCATTATGAAATGCGTCCCCACCCCAAAGAGCTTACCATCTAAACTAGACAACATGCAAATTAGGAAAGATACAGTTTGGAGAAATAAGAGTGTGGAGAAATTATCTGAGGAAAACAAACTAGGAATAATTCCTGGAAGAAATGGATTTTGAAGAGGGATTTGTGGCAGTCTAGAGATACACATGAAGAGAGATTGATACAAGAGCAGGGGCCACTAAGCTGAGAGTGAAGAAGATGAAGGGAAAGAGCGACTATTGGGAGTATAGGGAGTGAGAGGAGAAGAGGGAGGGCGCTATGAGCAAGGAAAAGTTTTTGTATGGTCTTAAAGATGAAGAAGAGGCGCTTGAGTTTGATCTTATAAAAGAAACAAAGGAAAGAATTCAGTGTTGACTGGAGGTGACATGCTTGGAAGGGCTGAGCAGGAAGATGAATTCAGCAGCTTTTCTGGTTGACTGGCGATAAGAGAGGAGGGTCAGGCAAGGGAAGGATCCTGTGATTAAGGGGAGTGAAGCCCAAGGCATGGGCAGAGATTTGGATAGTGCAGAAAGAGGGGAAAGGATAGTATTATAAAGGAAGAAATTATAAGATATCATGAGAGCTTTGCTCTGAAATGCTGCTCTGTGAGAAATGTTAGAGTCCTCATATTTTGAGATATCTGCTGCTAGGCTGGAGAAAGCAGTAGGAAATATACCCAGGGAAAAACTCTGTTTTAGAAGGGGATGGGTTAGATAAGACTTAATTCATTAACTCTCATTCATTGCTAATGTATATGAATTTATATTTTTCATACAAAAGAATTACTGAGATTCAACAGCATCTTACAGAGTTTCTTCACTTCTGACAAATCTTAGTCCATTAAATAGATGTTATAACTGAATGTCTTTTCAAAGAGTTTGTTTTCTCTCCTAGTGTTCTAGTAATAACTATTATTTTCTTTGATCAAAGATTAATCTTCTTTTTACTAGTTAGGTAAGTGATTATCCCTTGGTAAGGTAGTCCCAGTTGGTTCGTGCCCTGCATGAGCTTATATTTCTTGTAGAGGAAAATAATTGTAACTTGAATCTACACTATAATTTGCATTATATTTGTACTGATAAACACTGGTTTCTTTCCACACAGTGGGCTAGTGGTGGGTGTAAAGCTGAAAGGTGGGGAGGGGAAAAAAGTGATGCAACCAAAAGACTGCAGATTCAGGGTCTGAAAACAAGATAGATTGTTATTAAAGGACTTATGGGAATTGAGTGCCTAACTATTGTATGTGCCTTTTAAAATTTCCTTTTTAATGTCTACTATTCATTTGCACCATGTAGTTACATATCCCATGAAAAATATTTTTACCCAATTCACTGGGGAGGGGGAGGGAATTTTTTGTAGGTGAAACATTTAGCCTACAAAAATGAAGACAGAGCTGGGGCTTAATTGAAAACCCTTTACAAATAAGTTCCAAGACAAGGTCCCTGACAATCCAGGCACCCAATCCTGCTTTCACTGAAATGAATGGTAATTCTGGTCTTAACTTCAATGGTAATAGGCACAGGCCCTAAAATTAGGGTATGTGTACACTACCTGCCGGATCGGCAGGCAGCGATCGATCCAGCGGGGATCGATTTATTGTGTCTACTCTAGACACAATAAATCGACCCCCAAGCACTCTCCCATTGACTCCTGTACTCCAGCGCCATGAGAGGCGCAGGCAGAGTCGATGGGGTACCAGCAGAAGTCAACTCACCACGGCGAAGACACGACGGTAAGTCAATCTAAGTACGTCAACTTCAGCTACTTTATTCACGTAGCTGAAGTTGCGTAACTTAGATTGATCCCATGCCTAGTGTAGACCAGGGCTTAGAGTCTGAAGTCAGTAACACTTTCACTTGCACAAGTGTGTCAGACTCAGCTGCAAGGAGTTTCCTTAGCCACATAACTTGTCTGACGTGAGCACCTTCCAATTCCTATCTCTATATGACATGTATGGTGTTGAAATGGACTCAGAGATTAGTTTATACAAACTACCAAAATACAAAAGCATGCGAGAAACAAACCATTTAAAAACCAGATGGGATCAGCCTGTGCCACAAAAGCGCAATCACTTCAAAAGCTGTGAAAGACATCATCTTAATTCCAACGGAGCAAATCTTGGTAAATATAACTACTGTATTTCTTGCAATCCACTGTGACCACTTGGCCCCACTATAAGCTAACACAAAAGGAAGTACAGGTATAATCAAGCACAGAGAATCCACCTTTGTTTTGACAAAGAGAAGACATTTATATAACATAAGAAAAGTTTGTTGTGGAAAAGGATGGTAAAAGACGAGGAATAAAATTGTAAGGCTATAAAATGCTAAGTTGCTAGGTATGAGTTTTACAGTGTTCCTAACATATATCTAACAGTCCCTTGTATACCTCTTTTTAAGCCTTGTTTACAATTCAGAAATGAGTTATCTATCGATGTACCTAGGTTCTCATAACCATGCAGTACAAAAGTTGTAACACATTAGCCAATGCATTTAATTTATTGAAATGCTTGTGGATTGCACTATACATGGCTAGCTACATTATGTTTAACAAACTACTCAAAGAGACGTGCAACTCTTAAACTTGAGTACGTGCATCCGTAGCAAGTGGTTTTGACCAGTTTTAACAGTGTTATAAGCCATTCATCATAATCTTCATGAAGATGTAAATGTTCTATACAATAACATGACTAGTCCATTATAATATAAATGTATTAGCCTATACTGTTCATGTGGGGCTTTCTGCACTCTGTAATTTTTTAAAAGGCATTGATAAGTTAATTCATCCTGTACTTATTAAAATAATTATTCTTTCCTCACTGATTTTCAGGTAAACTTTAAAATAAAGCAAGCAACCTGGACTATACTGCACAGTTATATAAAAGCAGACCTAGGAAATGTATTTAGCAATAATAACTAGCACTTGTATGGTGCTTTATACTTTTAAAGCACTGTACAACATCTCTTTCAGGTAAATTTTCTCCATTTAACAGGTGGGAAAACAAAGAGCGAGAGCAGAACTTCTGACTTCATTTATATCAATGCAATTTCATTGATTTCAAGAGGGTGTCATGTGTGTAACTGTAGGAAGTATTTGGCCCAAACAGGCTAAGTGATTTGCCCAAGGCATACATAGTTATCTATGCCTCGGGGGAGGGATAGCTCAGTGGTTTGAGCATTGGCCTGCTAAACCCAGGGTTGTGAGCTCAATCCTTGAGGGGGCCACTTAGGGATCTGGGGCAAAATCAGTACTTGGTCCTGCTAGTGAAGGCAGACGGCTGGACTCGATGACCTTTCAGGGTCCCTTCCAGTTCTAGGAGATGGCATATCTCCATTAATTTAATGTAGTGGCAGAGCTGAGGTTAGAAATCCAGTGTTTCTCGCTACCACTCCATTACTTAAACTGCAGAACTTTGCTGCATTTATTCACAGGTACAGCACCAACAGAAATAGTGTACATTTTCCCCATAATGTCCCCTGAATAGAATACTTCCCACCCTGGACTTGGATAGCCCATCTCTAGTTTTGGAAATATAATTCCATGTCTATTTAATTCTTTACTCCAGTCTCTGTGTCTTGAAGCCTCTTAACAGACTACTGATAAAGGTGATGAAAACTATAGTAATGTATACAGTTGTCTATCAAGAACAGAAATGAGACCACTATTTCATTTCCAACTGTCTCTGTAAGGGAAGCATTTCTAATCACCACCAATTCAGACCTGTCATCTAAAATTAAAGTCCCTGCCAAGTCTACAAGCCAACCACATCTCTTGCTCCCACTTTTAAAATCAGTCAGTATTTAAACACTATACAGATTTAAGAAAATAATAACTTGATTGTTACATCTATAGCGCCACACATTGGTATTGATCCATGAGGAGAACAACCACTAAAGTAGGAACAGCTGCTCTCACTGAGTATATATGTAACCTTGTATAATTAACTAATTTCAGACTCTTTAATGTAAATGCCAACAGCTGAGGCAAACAAGGAGGTCACTCAGATCTGATATGGGAGCTATGACTGTTATCAGCATGATAGCAGAGAGCTAACAAAATAAAATTGAGATAATTATTCCAGGGACTTGCAGCACAACTTGCATATTAACTCAGCTTAAGAATGCTTTGATGAATTCAATTGAAGTCAATTAATTACATTTCCAAGTCAGATGAATACACAGTCAAAACATTGTAGGTACTGCATGTTATTTGATCACTGAATATTTAACAGAGATGGCAGAGTTTCAGTTTCTGGACTGTTTAGCTAGTTCTTTGAGCAATCAAATGATGTCTGAACACATTATTATAACTGGAACTAATATGAAATCTCTAAAGCCAAATGCAAGTCAATCTAATTTCTGAATGATTTTTCAAAACATGCAAGCTTCAAACTGTTTTTATTTTGAACTGAATTAAAGCCTTCATGTTGAAACTACATGAAGAAAACTTTATGGGCCAGAAGACAGTCTTCAACCAGTGGAAGCCATGTTGGATTTACTCCTTACTGATAAGAGAATGTCAGAATAATAGGGAAGCTGAGAATAAGTAACCTTGAGCTCACTGAGTTCAGCAAAGAAAGGAATGGAATCATAGAAAGCAACATTCAAGTATTAGATTTCAGAAAGGCACATTTTGGAAAGGTAGCGTACAATGGGAAGAAGTATTAAAATCCACCACTGACAGTAATGGTGGGAAATCCCTACAGGTGATCCATAAAGGCACTATAATCAAAGTACAACAAGCTGCAGTTCAACTGGAAAAAAAAAGAATGCAAGATGGAGCTGCAGAAAAATCTGAAATGAATCAAAACCACACTGGAAACAGAAAAGGGAGTGAGCAAAAACACAAATTCTTAGAATCAGAGGAGGTGTCCAGAAAAGAGAAGAGCAGGGGGGAAAAAATCAAAGTTTATGATAATCAAAGAAATATAACTAAGGCCTTTTACAACTATATCAGGTGAAAGAAGTATTGAGGAGTCCATTGTTTGAGCACTGACCACTTTCAAGTCCGACTGATTTCAAGAGGAGTCAAGGGCACACAGCGTTTTGAAGGACTAAAAAGTACACTACAGGGAACAATCCTTCATTGACAAAGGATAGACTGAATGGTCTAAGAAGTCCATGTCCAGCTGCTATGATTCTGTGAATCTCCTACTGAAATGAGTTTATTATCAATCATTATCCAAACCACTTGAATTCAAGAAAATGCAGTACACCAAGGCATCTGGGAAGGAACTCTACCATGACAAGAATCATAATCAAGTATTTTTCAATCTAAGACTCACAGGGGTGGATCATTTCAGAGGTAGCTATGACATGGTGGCCATTTAGTCCTGTCAACTGCTAAGAAGTTTCATGAACACTGACTATTCTCAAGAGAACCACAAATATCATGGGGATGTAGAAGCAAATCTTGTGAGTCTACAATTTTCCACAATGCATTCTGGCAACCTGTCTCACAAAAATCTATCGCTAAATGTGTGTGAAATATTTCAAACCATTATATATATATAATGTGTGTGTGTGTGTGTGTGTATACACACACACACACACTAAAAGGCTTGTCTGAGTTTTTTCTTTTGCATTTTGATAGAATCTCATTCAAAATTTTGATAAATATTTGAATAAATCATGTATCCAATTTCTTGAAAATAGTTCCATTTTAAAGTGAAAACGGCCTTGCATTGAAAGCCAAAAACTTGTGTTTCACACATTTTCAGTTTGAAAACAGCCATTTTATTGCAATTTTGAATAAAGCAAAAGTGTGAGGGTTGAAAATTGCATTCAACAAAACAGCAACCTCTGTTGTATATAATTCTACCAAACAAAAGATTTTAATTTCACTTAAGTTTAGCTATGACTGTACCTGGTCCTCTCAGAAATCAGTACAAACCTTAACTCAGTCATCATTTTCAATATCTTCTTTAAAAGGGCTCGGTACTGCACCACAGCAGTCACTGGAAGTTTTCCCATTGATTTTAATGGGAGGAAGATCAGGCCGCATATGTATAATTTTGACAATCATGCTTTGCCTTGAGAGTATACTAATAGATCCATGATTAATAAATTTGCTATCCCCTATTTTAAATGTGTCATAATCTAACCCAAAATCATTTAAAATAATTTTACAGTTCTACCACTGAAGTTTTTTTTTTAAAAAGAGCAATAAAATATAGGGATGGATGGCTCAAAAACAGAACTGTAACCATCTGGATGATGCATTAATATCTATTTGGTATCAACCAAACATTGTTATTGTCCGATGTGTTTTTGGTGACCTAATGGAATGAGAAAATGCTTCAGTTCATTTCTTTGTGGACAGCTGTCCACACTACAAAAACAGCCATCATAAACAACAGTAACTGGCAGCAGTGTTGGCAGTGTCAGTAGGGAGCCCATGGATTTGACATACTTTGAAATGAAAATATGTTATCACTCCTAAAAGAAGGTTGTTTGAAATATGGTGGCTTAAATGTCATGAGGAAGCACGCAGCACCATTGTTCATGCTGTGCTTATCCTGTGGGTAAATAAAGGTCACAATAACAAATGCCTTCATTTTGTGCATATAAAATACTTGTGTGTACACTTTACACATTCGAAAGCTATTCACGTGCAAATGTCTGCACCTGCAAAACTTGGGCACATGTATGTATAGGTGCATATGCAAGAAGCATGGTAGAGGCCTTGCTGAAAATGTACCCCTTAGTATCTCAATCTAATGTTTTTCATTGGTCATTTTGTGTACACATACTACAACCACCTCCAATTTCTTCATGTCTGCTGTCAGCAACACCATTGTCAATATGAGTAACTATTCTAGAAATTTGTAAAAGCCACGGTGATTTGCTTTTCACTCTTTGATAGAGCCCTGTTTACTCTGTAGTATCCAAACTTATTTTATTCCAAAAGTGGTGCTGCTATAGAAAATTGTCAGATCCTAAGTTTGTCTGTCAACTAGTGCTGTTAATAATAATTTGCATCCATATAGCAACTTTCTTCAAAGGATATCAGTGCATTTTACAATCACCATTTAATTAAACCTCCAAGCAACTTGTGAAGAAGGTGTTATTAATTATTATACCCATTTTAGAAATGATTAAATTGAAATACAAGGAGGTTAAGTGATTTTCCCAAGATCACAAAGTGCGTCAGTGAACAGAAATGAGAACTGAGGCATCCTGATTCCCAGTTTTCAACTCGAATCATCATATTCCCTATCTTCCTATAGTATTTGCCTTTACTGAAGTATCTGAGATACAGACCAAGATATTCCAGTTCTACTCAGGATCCCCATCTCTTCAAAGTCTCCAAAGTGGTCTCACAGTTCTGTCATGACTGGTGAAGCACAGAGCACTTCTTGCATGGCACAGAGGGCTTTGAACTCCCACTGGGCCAATGTCCTTTGACTATGGGGCAAGTGACAAGTCCTGAGTTCTCCTTTCAGTTCTCTGACTCAGTTTGACACTTTGGGAGTTGAGGGCATTCAGCATCTCATGGGTTGAGTCTGTATCACCTAAAATACGTGTTATTTTGCTTAATGAAATATAACAGTAGGATTTTCAAATGTGCTCAGCATCAGCCTAGCTCTGCTCTCACTGAAGTTCTCACTGACTCATATGAGAGCTATGTTAGGCCAATAGTGAACAATTCTGAAAAATTTACCCACAAAGACCCGTGCCCTCTTTGCTGTTAAGAAACAGAGCTGTTTAATTATCTGTGTTACTCAAAATAGCATAGGAGTTGAATGTCTTGGTGGCTCTCTAAAATGCTTGAAGAAAGGATCATCTTCATTTCACAATTTACATCAAGTACTCAGAGTCCTCTGTGCACAGATTTCAGTCTGAGTTAATAAGCATGTTGCCAACTAGAGACACTGAAGTTACACCTCAAAGATCTGGATAACTCCTGACACAGGATACCCACTGAACTGAAGTCAGGGTGGATATTTCATTACGGTAGTACAGCTGCCCTGGAAGAGATTTTGCTGGGTCAGTACTGGAAATTTTGTTTCACTAGTGCGGTCATGTAATTTTTGTAGCAGTGTGGTCAGAAATGATATTTTATCACAGTGGTTAAAAGTTGGAGGTTTTTTAACCTCTGAGTTTCAACATGCTCATCATAAAAGGTGACATGCATTGCTTTTTCCTAAAATAATCCTTGTCCCCGCCTGAAAGAAAACCTGATGTCTATTTCTGTTCTTTTTAGCACAAAGTTTAAGACCTCATGCATTTGGCAGTTCAAACTGTTATGACTGAGACTTGGTCCAGCTTTTATTCCTTAGAAGCCGAAGTACCTTCTCTACCACGGGAATCCTCTTTCATGTCACCACTTGAATGGTTGGCTTAGTGATAGAGCTGAAAACTGAGTCTCTGTCTGATTAGTAGATTGTACTTGGAACATCATTTAATAAGTCTCAGACCCAAACAAGCTACTGCCTACACTTAATATTCCCACCCATTAGTTGTCATTAGCTTGTTAGGCAAGCTGTATATACAGTTCAGGAATATAAATCCAGAACATAATTTCCTAAAGCTAAACTCACTGCTTTTCCTTCACTGAAGTGTATTTAAACTAACAGTATATTTCATCTAGCTTACATAGTGTCTTGGCCAAGATTCACAATGCAGGAGGACTAGCTGGCTCACCAGCCAGGACACTACACCACAATCACACTCCACAATATTTCCTCCCCTGTGCAGCTTTTCCCCAACCTAGAACCAGACACCTGCCTCCTTACCTACAGAGTCTCCTCACACAGATCCTTGTGCTGGTCTAAGTTGTGGGTTGGTAGTATTCATAGGTGCAAACAGATGTGATCCTGTAATTCTTATTCACATGAGTAGCCCCATTGAGCACGTGGGACAACTTATAGTAGTAAGAACTATGTTTGTTAGTTGCTTTTGCAAGATCAGACCCTCAGTTTGTAAACTCTTCAAGACAAAGACCCGTTATTTTACGTCTGTTATGCAAATATATATACATATATATTCCTCCCTTTCACAGCAAGTGGGTAGCATAACTTTTAAAAACAAACAGTCTGTTCAGTAAACTGAATTGATGCTGACACTTCTAATGCCCTAAAATTTCTGGTTTAGCACCTTCCAATGGTGAGTCTGTTACACAACATCGGACAAAGGGGAAACATTTACAGAGCTGGACATTCCATGATAGCACGAAGAACATTTATTTCCATTCCTGGAAAGACTCCCTGGTGAAGAAAAAGACATTTCCCAAGACTAGCTGCTGCTATCACAGTGGGAGTTTGAAAAGCTATCCAAGAAACGGATATGGGTTTGGAACGAAGTGTTATACTGCATCAAAGCTCTGCTGCACTAGCGTTAAGTACAGGAATGAAAATACAATTTTTATGTGACATGTCCCCATGTGGAAGGAGAGAAGCTTGCCTGACTGTGCAAGGAAACTTTCTGTGCCTGCAATAATGGAGAAACATGCCCAATAGCTGCTCACACTTTTGATAATGAACCCTATAACACAGGGACAATGTTTATCTGTCATTTAAGTACAATGCTCTCATATAGATAAATTACACAAGACAGGTGTGTTACAAAACCTGTCTTGATTTTTCTAAGTTAAAATAATAAAGTAAAGCTGGGCAATTATTGTGTGAATCATAACACTGGTGAGTGAGAAACACTGTGCTATGGCATACCCACCAGGACCAGAAATCTGCACAAGAGTCAGAGTTTCCTTCCATCCTTCTCTGGGAGGGAGTGTTTGTGGGTAACGTCATGGATGTAGTGACACTTATAAAGAGCGCGGGCATTTGGATAGTGGCCTTTGCCTTTGCACAATTCACAGTCCTCTCCTTTCCTCATGGCACTGTAGCTCAATCATGCAACAATGGGCTTCTCACTAATTGCCGTCCCAAACACTATCTCAAGAGTGTTTCAAGGTGTGGAGAAGGAAGCAGTGCTAGATAATGCAATTCTCTGCAGGTTTGAGGGGGGGGAAAGCAGTCATCCTCTCAGCCACAACCTTGCTTTGCCCAGAGCAAGGTGGCTCCAATGCTATGAGAGTTATATAACTCCACTATAAAACACTTCCCTGTACCCAGCACAGATGGCCATTCCTGGGATCAGGAGTCAGCAGGAGATATGCCATGGAGCTGCTGCTCTCTATCCTCTTTGTACCTGCTTTGGTACCCGTCCAAACGGAGGCGCAATTTGGCCATCTGTCATAAATAATCACTATGTGTTTTTCTAATTAGTTTTTCTAAGGCAAAGTCTTTGGAGAAATAGCTAACATCTAAAAACATCAAGATTTAACCAGTCTGGATGTAGAATCCATTGAGCTTGACTTCCCTTGGAAAGTCAGTTATCCTTGCTACTGAAACATATGTACTATATAAAGGGAGCCTAAAGTGACTCAAGAAGAGGAAACTGAGAAGAAGGCATGAAAACATTCCCTTAAGAGACACTGTAAAACCCATTTACCTGTGGACACTGGCTCCATTGTCCCCAGACAGACATTACACACTCATTAGGGCAGTAAAGATTACACTTTTGGGCTTCATTAGGGATTTCAGACTGATCACACAGCGTAATGGGCACAGTCTCGCCTTCACCATCCTCAGCAGTATTTACACATCTACAGGGAGAAAATTAATAATCAATTACATCTGGTAGATAACAGCTTAAGGTATAGAACAATAGGGGTGCTTATTGACAACAGATCTGTATGTTTCCAAATGAGCCATTATATATACACCATGGGTCTGCACAATAAACCCGATCAAACTATTTGTTACAAATAATATTAATTATGAATTTAGAGAATTGTTTTCAAACCTATGCTAACTCAATGTGGACTTCCTGTATGCATTTGTTATTTGTAAATATTCAATAATAATTGAATAATTTTAAACTATGAGATGCAAGCTTTAAATTTTGACTTCTTGCTTTGTGTGGTTGCCAGGTGAATATGAATAAATAATTGGTCACCTATGTCACATGATATTATTTCTGCTCCCTGACTGGAAGACAGTGTTTTAAAGAGGAGACTATGAAATAATAAACACACTTCCAGAACAAATTTTTGGAGGAATAATCACTAGTAACATTCATAAAAAGTTGAGGATAGAGGAATACTTTCCTGAATAATTAGCGGTTGCATGAAATACTTGCAAATGATTAATATTATTCCATAAATTGCAGTGAACTGAATGTGGTGGTTTTATTTGAAAAAAAATATTAGTGAATCCAAATTTTTCTTTATTGTTGTTTAGCCTGCTCAACTATATATCTGGAATGTCAAAGGAAGAGTTCCAATTTAGCCACTGTATGACTTTAAAGAAGTCATGATTATAACATTCTATAGGTGCTTGGCTGGCTGGTTCTTGCTTACATGCTCAGGGTCTAGCTAATCACCATATGTGGGGTCAGAAAGGAATTTTCTCTAGAACAGATTGGCAGTGATCTTGGGGAATTTTTGCCTTCCTCTGCAGCATGTGGGTTCAGGTCACTTGCCAGGATTAGCTGAGTATATCTCACCTAATCATTTCCCAGCCATTGCAAGGGCCTCGTGCACTGGTGAACCTTGGTCCCTCCTATTCTGTCTGTGGCACATAATAGACTAGTCTCCTGCAGGTTATAATACTTTGGTCTCATTTCAGTTGTTAGGTTAGTGTGCAGGTGCTGGGTGGTGTTGGTGACCTATGATGTACAGAAGGTCAGACTAGATGATCTAATAGTCCCTTCTGACCTTTAACTCTATGACTATGAATAAAACTGCATCTGAGGGCAGCTTTGTCTGTAAACCTTTAAATGTCAATGCACACCTCTTTCCACTTCAGAGATGTTGGACATTCACTTTCATAAATCCAGTTACTTTTTCCTTATGAAAAAAAAGTTTTAGCCTCTGTATATTTAAAATAATTATGCCTTTCTTTTCACGCACCTGATTTTTCTAGTTTGTATTCCGTCTCCACAGTGGAGGGAATTTTGTTCGCTGTTGATTTTGCATGGAGACCATGGTTCTACTACCCAGGAATACTGATTGCACTCAGTGTAACATGGGACTGCCTCATACACCTGCCAGGGAAAAGAATCAAAATTATTCATTTGAACCACTGAGTATCTCCACAGAAATGCCTTAGGAAAACAACAATAAAAAGGACACCACTGAAAAACACCCCTGATTATGTTTGTTATACTAAAAATGGTGTAAAAGATTTAAATTCATTGATTCACTATTGACTTGCTGAAAGATGTGCAAATATGTAATGAATTATATGGATGTAGCATCTCTAGAAAAAAGAATAAATAAAAAGCTATTTTCTAAAGCCTGAACAAGAATTCCATTACAATTTCATTTGCTCAGACTCCTCACACAACATCTATCAGGTGTCCCTTCCCACAATTATACACCATATTGTATCCTTAGACTCCTTTAAGACACTAACTGAAATATAAGAAGCATTTACTTTTTGCATTTAGTGTGTCCTTATAAGTCATTCGCTGTACAGAAATGAAATTTTATGCATTCTGAGCATTTTTTTAAACAAAATATTGTAAATACATTTTCCCCTAACAGCCACTTAACTTCCATATGTCTTCCAGGCAAACACTATTGTGTATTCATGTGAACTCTGTTTTCTTCATGTAAAGAATACATCTGAAAGCCTGAAAAATGTTTACAACAGCTATTCACGCTTTAGGAACACTGTACGGAGAAACATTATATAAAAGTGTGGTTTTTTTGTTTAAATTAATAAATGTATTAACATTGTTTTCAAGGAATACTTTAAAGGGCAGCTTCCTGTGCATTTATTTTGGTTGTATTTCACTGAACTTGGCCAATAAATCCAGCTTGCCTGCATAATTGAAGCTGAACTTTTAAGACACAGTGCTCTTCATTGCTCATTATGAAACACAATACACCATGCTGGGGAAAAAAAAAAAAGTCTGCATATAAGATATTGCTCTCCAGCACACCAAAATCTTCTTTGTCTTCCTGCTGGGGAACAACTCTATTCTGACAATTACAATGACTGTAACTCATACCTTTTCTTACAAAATGAGAAACTTTTACCACACTGTTGTAGTTCACAATTTCATTAAAAAATGGCAGATGATGTCCGTGCATGTTCTGGCATTAACAATAAGGAAGCCTTATTTGAAATATTTTTTTGGGGGGGGGGGGGTGGAGGACTAGAGATAAAGTATTGTATAATGGAAAAGCATGTTGGTTGCAAATCAAATGAATAAGAGACTATTTATTTTCTATTCCTAAGGTGCTTTTTAACAATGTCAGAAACTAATTTTAACTGTAGGCCTGTCTCCAGCTCTGTGTATACAGTGTTCAGGTTTAGCTGAAAGGGGCATGAGATAAACTGAAAAGTGAAAATATGTGAGGACAAAATGAAAAAAGACAGAGGAATGGAAGCGAGGATTGGTGAGAGGAAAGTAAGGCTTTAACTAGTAAAAGAATCATATTTCATGCCATGAAAGCTGAAATGGGAAACGGGAGGGTCAGAAGCCAATTGCTGTTAGAACAAGGAGGTGATAACTGCAACAAAGAAGTCAGTTTAGAAGGATGTGATAAGAGGAGAGAGATAAGAAGTGTAGCTATTTAAAAATAATGGAAATGAATAAAAATGGAAGGAAAAGCAACAAATCTCAATTGTTGAGCCTGTGGATCAAGGATGACAGGATATAACAAAGGCCCTACTTCAGGGCAATGAAAGTTTGTTCATGGGTGGGATGTGTTCTTTCTGCATATTTTTAAGCCTGAGTCATATTTCAGGCTCTGTGTGCACATAACAATGGGCCAGGTTCACTCGTGCTAATACATGGGGCTGAAAATTATACTTCCATGTAATAACTACATGCCAGTACAGAGCCACCATAAATAAGGGCAAGTGGCATTACACTGGCACCCTTATCTTGGTGTTTCTGGAGATGGAGGAGGATAATTTTATGTTTCCAACTTCATCTCTCACCAGAGGGATGGGGGTCTTGCACAAAGTTCACTGTCAGCTCACATTGCATAGCAACTAGTGAATCTGAGCTAA
This sequence comes from Trachemys scripta elegans, assembly GCF_013100865.1. NCBI lineage: Eukaryota > Metazoa > Chordata > Testudines > Emydidae > Trachemys > Trachemys scripta. Next base: position 17,999,281 of record NC_048308.1, on the reverse strand, counting down.
TTATGTCTTTACACTGAGGCACTGACATATATAAGGTTCAGGGATACTTAGATCTGTGGCTAGGGAGCTAATATAAATAGTAAGACATTCCTTCTTACACATGTAATGAGTGGTCTAGCAGCAACAATACTGACATATTTTGCTGTACACTAATTCTAATTAATATTAATCTGAGTTACACAAGTGCAATGAGAAGAGAATATAGCCCTTTAATTACCAATAATTGGAGGGACTGCTAGTTTCATTAACACATGGGAATGACAAATGTCCTTGCTGAAAAGTCTAGGGAGGCAAAGTGTGTTCCAGTGGTTAGAGCAGGTGGCTTAGTGCCAAATTCCTTTCCTTCTATTCCCGACTCTGCCACTGACTCACTATTTGACCTTGAACTAGTTACTCCACCTTTGTGAGTTAGTTTATCCAGCTGTGAAATGCGCATAGTAATTCTTTTCTGCTAAGTATAGTGATGCCTTTAATTAATATTTGCGAAGCATCTCCAGGAGACTGCATGTATAAACGTGGGGAATATTTATTGTTTTCTTGCTGTGAAAAATCGACTATTGCCAGGTGAGGTTCTATGACAAAAGGTCCTCTATCATATAGGAGACATTGAAGGTCAACAGTTACATGAAGGTATTACATCCCAAGATTTGGGCTTGAAATGGGTGCTCTCTATGTGAACAGAATGATCCTTGTCACAATGGGGAGGCAAATAATATAGACAAGAAAAGCAAAAAAAACAAAACAAAACAAAACTTAGCCAGCAACATAACAAATTACCTGCAAACTGGTGCTAAACCTCTGTGGAGCCATTTCATTACAGAATGACAAGTCATAAAATATTAACAGAGTGACACTTCAATATGGTGGTGTGATGCCTGACTCATCACATCTTGGGGTTACCAAATGCTGACTGTGAGGATATATTAATGTTTCTTTAAATTTCTAAAAAGAATGGTGGGTCTTGGAAGGTTCTAGAGCCAGGGGCTCAGTTCTGTTCTGTACCTCCAGAGAAAAACAGCCAGGGATGGGGCAAGTGAGAGGAGGAACAATGGAGTCTTGATGTTACCTGTGTGCCCTCTGAATTTTAAGCTGCAATCTCCGGCAATTTCCCCAGGTCACTATATGGGCTATGCAGCAGCTCAGAATCCCTGCAGTGCTCTGTGCAATACAAGGGCTTATAGAGGGAAAAGGAACATATGGCCACTTAAGTAGGCCCTACTTTGCTCCTGGGGGAATTCTTCCTTGGAGCCTTGCAGCTCTCGCATGGCCCCTATACCCTGCTGCCAGAGTGGGGGCTGGAATAAATCCCACGAGCTGTACTGTGATGTGGACAAAGAGAAAGAATGGCTTTAGGAAAACTCTTTCCCCTATTGTAATGAAGCTCCTTGTTCAGTGTTAGACATAACTGACCGTGAATCATTACTTTTGTCATTTGGCATCATTGTAATGCCTGCCAGGATGCAAGCATTGCAACACAATTTCAGGACACTGCTCCACTATTATCGAGTGACTATTCAAACTTCTCTTCTTAGTTGCTAAGTGGAAAGGGGAGGAATCCTGGCTACTCCAGTGATACATTTCTGTCAACTGGGAGCGGCAGTCAAACCCATTGACTCCATGAGAACCTACTAGGGACAGATTGGGGGCATATGCCCTAGAAGTCTAGGGCAGGTATCAACAATCTACAGCATCTGTCTTTTTGTATATAGAATAGTAATACTTTATGGACCTTGGCTAGCTGTCAGAACTGTGCTTACAGGGAAGAAGTTAGGTGAGTGTTTGTTGTAGGGGTAGAGTTTCAAGCTAAAATAAACCAAAGAAAATTTAAGAGGGCAAAAAAAAAATGTTATTTAAAAACGAGTCCCTAAAAGACAACCCACACAGCAAACTGGACTATGCTGTTCTGGATGCTCTCTTTATATAAGGGGCAGGGGTGATATTTTATTCTCCAAATGTGGATCACTTATGACAGATGAAGCTTCATCATCTCATCTCCTCTGAGGGAAAGTCGGCCATTATAAGGCCGGTCAGTGGTGCAGCAGGGCTAAGACAGGCTCCCTGCCCGCCCTAGCTCCACATGGCTCCCAGAAGCAGCAGCATGTCCCCGCTCCTATACATAGGGGCAGCTGGGGGCTCCACATGCTGCCCCCGCCCCAAGCACTGGCTCTGTAGCTCCCATTGGCCAGAAACCGTGGCCAATGGGAGCTTAGGGGGTGGTGCCTACGGATGGGGCAGTGCGCAGAACCATCTGACCATGCATCCACTTAGGAGCCAAAGGCGAGGGTGGGGGGACATGCCCCTGCTTCCAGGAGCTGCTTGAGGTAAGAGCCTGCACCCCTCACCCCTTCCCTAGCCCTGATCCCTCTCCCACCCTCCAAACCTCTCGATCCTAGCCCAGAGCACCCTCCTGCACCCCCAACCCCTCATCCTCATGAGTATCTTCGAAAACTCATAGCAATCAGGGGAGGTCCCGGATGACTAGAAAAAAGGTAATGTAGTGCCCATCTTTAAAAAAGGGACGGAGGATGATCAGTCTCACCTCAGTCCCTGGAAAAATCATGGAGCAGGTCTTCAAGGAATCAATTCTGAAGCACTTAGAGGAGAGGAAAGTGATCAGGAACTGTCAGCATGGATTCACCAAGGACAAGTCATGCCTGACTAACCTAATTGCCTTCTATGATGAGATAACTGGCTCTGTGGATGAGGTGAAAGCAGTAGATATGTTATTCCTTAACTTTAGCAAAGCTTTTGATACGGTCTCCCACAGTATTCTTGCCAACAAGTTAAAGAAGTATGGGCTGGATGAATGGACTATAAAGTGCATAGAAAGCTGGCTAGATCGTCGGGCTCAACGGGTAGTGATCAATGGCTCCATGTCTAGTTGGCAGCCGGTATCAAGCGGAGTGCCCCAAGGGTCGGTCCTGGGGCTGGTTTTGTTCAATATCTTCATTAATGATCTGGAGGATGGCGTGGACTGCATCCTCAGCAAGTTTGCAGATGACATTAAACTAGGAGGAGTGGTAGATACGCTGGAGGGAAGGGATAGGATACAGAGGGACCTAGACAAATTAGAGGATTGGGCCAAAAATATCTGATGAGGTTCAACAAGGACAAGTGCAGAGTCCTGCACTTTGGATGGAAGAATCCCATGCGGTTCTGCAGAAAAGGACTTAGGGGTTACAGTGGATGAGAAGCTGGATATGAGTCAGCAGTGAGCCCTTGTTGCCAAGAAGGCTAATGACATTTTGGGCTGTATAAGTAGGGGCATTGCCAGCAGATCGAGGGACGTGATCATTCTCCTCTATTTGACATTGGTGAGGCCTTACCTGGAATACTGTGTCCAGTTTTGGGCCCCAAACTACAAGGAGGATGTGGACAAATTGGAGAGAGTCCAGCGGAGGGCAACGAAAATGATTAGGGGGTTGGAGCACATGACTTATGAGGTGAGGCTGAGGGAACTGGGATTGTTTAGTCTGCAGAAGAGAAGAATGAGGGGGGATTTGATAGCTGCTTTCAACTACCTGAAAGGGGGTTCCAAAGAGGATGGATCTAGACTGGTCTCAGCGGTACCAGATGACAGAACAAGGAGTAATGGTCTCCAGTTGCAGTGGGGGATGTTTAGGTTGGATAGTAGGAAAATCTTTTTCATTAGGAGGGTGGTGAAGCACTGGAATGGGTTACCTAGGGAGGTGGTGGAATCTCCTTCCTTAGAGGTTTTTAAGGTCAGGCTTGACAAAGCTCTGGCTTGGATGATTTAGTTGGGGATTGGTCCTGCTCTGAGCAGGGGGTTGGACTAGATGACCTCCTGAGGTACCTTCCAACCCTGATATTCTATGATTCTATGATCCCCAGCCCCATCACAGAGTCTGCACCCCCAGCTGGAGCCCTTCACACACGCACCCCACACTCCAAACCCCTCAGCCCCAGCCCAGAGCCCCCTCCTGCACCCCAAATCCTTCATCCCTGGCCCCACACCAGGGCCACACCCCCAGCCCTCACCCTCACCCCTCTGCTTCAGTCCAGAGCCTCCTCCCACACCCTGAACCTCTCATTTCTGGCCCCATCCTAGAACCCACACCCCCAGACCAGAGCCCATACCCCCTCACACATCCCAACCTCTTGCCTCAGCTCAGAGCCCCCTCCTGCACCTCAAAGCCCTCATCCTTGGCTCCACCCCTGAGCCCTCACCCCCTCCCACAGCCCAACCCATTGCCTCAGCCTGGAACCCCCTCCCAAACCCCGAACCCTTCATTTCTGGCCCCACGCTGGAGCCTGCACCCCCACCCGGAGCCCTCACCCCATCCCCGAGCCAGCCCGGTGAAAATGAGTGAGTGAGTGAATGAGGGTGGGGAGAGTGAGTGACAGAGGGAGGAGGTTGGAGTGAGCAGATGGGCGGGGCCTTGGAGGAGGAGCGGGGCAGGGAGTGGGGCAAGGGTGTTCCGTTTTGTGTGAGTAGAAAGTTAGCAACCCTAGTGAACAAACCAAAAGAAGTCCTGTTCCCCCGCCATCCTGCGTCAGCATCCAAACTACTTCCCACAACTCTCCTGAGATTTTCTCACTTTCCCTCAAAAGCACTTTTTGCTGCCACCTGGGGTAATCAACCCTCTTACTATTCTCCATGATGGCTTCTTTGTCTAACTGAATGTCCCTCAGCTTTAGGATGCAGCTGTGGCCTTGGTTCTCTCTCTGACATCTCTGTTTCCAGGTGTTCCTTCACCTGTTGCACTTGTCACAGTGAGTTAGGAGAACTTCAGTAGATTTATACAGGCTGCTAGTGTCTGCTAACAGGACGGGTCCGTACCCCATCTCAATACATACTTTATACTCAGTTATATGTTCTAGGTCCTGTTCTGTAAACAGATGCAAGATTGACTGCAGTGGGATTCTGTATGAGTCTGCACTCAGACATTTCTTTACAGGATGGGAGCTGCTATTTGTAACTTTGATTCTGGCCTCACAAATGATGAAGTGTAACTTGGTCACAAGCTGTGCTCCTTGTCACAGTGGAACAGGATCATTTTCTAATTTCTCTCTCCTTGCTAGCAATGATATATTTTAATCAATGCTGATTTTTCTTTTTGTATCAGCAGGAGGGTCTCCAAGTCATATCTTCTGCTTATAGTTATAGTGTTTAAGAAGATCAAGGGAATGAACCTCATGATTCTGGGTTGCCCACAGAGTGTGACTCAGCTGTGTTACTCTGTAGGACTTACTGCCATTGGCCTTCACAGAGTTTGTTTAATTGTGTGTTCTCTGAAGCACTATAAAGCAGATAATAAAGTCTGCTCTCTGACAACCACCATCCACTCTCCCTCTGCGAAGTACAACCAAAACCATAAAACAGTTTACTTAAATTGTTTTTCTAAATTCTCAGAGTTAACTAGATTTATGAAACCAAAGCACAGTGATAATATATTCACAAAACCCACAGGTGTAGAAATACACAACATTGCACTAGCAACCCAACCCAACTACTCAAGGAAAGGAACAAAAAAAGACAATAAATAGTAGCATGTCCCCTAGTGGGACTCTTTAAATATTGAGAGTTAACTGGAGTAGGTTTTTTTTTTTGTAACTTTCAATTTCCTGCTTTACTTTTAGATCACGGGCCTAGTTATGGGACTTTTGCCTCCCTCTGTTGGTGGAGAGGAGCTACAAACCAGTGACAGCTGGACTAAGGATTTCCAGGTGGTGTAGAGCTGCCGGAATGGCCCTATGCTGCTCCCCCTTACAGGAACTTGATCGACACATTTGCCCTCCTCTAAAAATGAATCCAAACTTTGAAGTTTCTAAAATATTTGCTTCACTGTTTCCCTCAATTAATTATTAATTATTATTATTATTATTCATGTGTTTGGGCCAGAAGTGCAAAATACCCCAAGAAATTCTGTTTTCATGGGGTGAAACCATGTCTCACTGAAATCAGTGGGAGTTTTGCCACTGCTTTAAATGGGGTCAGGATTTCACTTATGGTCTTTATGGCAGAATTAGAAGCAGGAAGCACCATACATCTTGTGAAAAATCATATACATTTGAGATACTCATCACCTTTTGCAGACTGAAGAGAATAGAACTTGATTACAGATAAAGAAGAATATATGGTGCTTTTATGATCAACTTTCTGAAGTTCATCTATAACTAAACCAAAGACACTTTTGGATCTTAACCATAAAATAGATAATTGGTACCTGAAGAGGTTCTCCTTCAGTGAATAAAAGGACATAAAGACAAAGCTGCCTTGATTTGTACGGAATGAGACTATTGCACTAGGGACTCTAAGAAATGTGAGCCCAACTCCCATGGACCTCAGTTTTTAGTCTTAACAAGTATTTTATTTGAATGCACAGAAACATTATTAATCAGTTCATTTCCTCTTGAATAAATGGTGCTGGAGAAATGTCCTAGTACATGAACATCTGAAAATAATTATGTGATGAGCTGGTAGGATTCTCTTCTTTACTTCCTCAGAAGTTGGAACAGAGCAATGTTAACTTACTTATCAGATCACCTATAGAAATGGGTGCGCTTGCACAGGTGATCTAAATGATTAAAAGAAATAATGGCTATACTTGAGAGACAAAGGGCCTGCAGTTGCAGGGGATCAGTACTTCTGGAAATCATAGTGACTTCATATTTCAGTGAACATCAAGATTTATCGTCTGTCAAGGTAAATATCGACTCTGGCTTTGCCTTAGTCAATATTTTAGCTTTCCAGTCAGTAGATCTTGACGTTTACCTCAACAGAAGTCAATATCTGCTTATTATATTAGAATAACCAAACTGATATCTGTAGCAGATGACTGGAAACCCGAGGACATCCTTTTTGCTATTAATTTTTATCAAAATGGAACAAATTCATCCCTGGTATAAACTCATTTCATGTCAATGATCTTGCACCAGGGATACACTAGACCAAATATGTTTAAATAGCCAGAACCCAAGAAATAAAAATGTACTTTTAAACTATGGAGACCACCAAGAATAAAACTAAAACGCTGTATGTGCCACATAATCTAGTTCTGTAGGGGAGCGAGCTGATTTGCTCTGATTTCCAAAGGCACTTGATGGCAAGGAAGTTTGAACTTAGATATTAAGCACTCCTATTGAGACTTTCCAGCAGGGGTTTCACTTTTTTTTTAATCCACTTTACTCTCTTTCCCCCAGTGCCCAGAGTTCAAGAGGAGGCAGCTGTTAGACTGAATTGTGTTGTAATGATTCTTCTTTTGTTACAGTAAAAGTCCATGTAGAGCCCAAATGACTTTTTAAAATCTGAACTGTGGTCAACGTGGCTTTCACAGACAACTTGACATGATTGGGACTACAGCAAATTGGGAACTACAGCTGCTGTGATGTTTTGTAACCTCAACAGGCACAGTCTGCCTGTCACAAAAGTGGGGGTATTACAAAGTACAGTGTGAGCTCAGCCACAAAGTGATTACCCGCAGTTCTGATTTAGGTGCAGACCTTGAACAATCCCAGTTCATCTAAATTTCATGAGAATTTCCTTTTTGTTAGGTGCTGTATTTACCAGTATGAGAAATGATGTTTGTCTCAGTTAGTAACTAGCACATATTTTGTCTTTTGGCTTCATTCAACTTCAGACAAGCCGTTTAAAAAAAAAATGTCTATGGCTTAATTCATTAAGACCACAAATTGGCAAGACACCCTTAGGTGCTACAGCAATACAAATAAATAAATAATGATAAACAATATTCAAGTAATTAATGGGCTTAACTGTTTTCCTGAACCTGGATTCATTTAAGCATGGGCTTAAATGCTTATCTGAATTAGGGCCGAATTGGGCTATATATCTGAAGGGAGAATATTACCTTATCAACAAATGTTATATTGTGTAATCCTGAATGACATCACTAAAAGTGTCAAACTTAAAATACTGTGTAAGGATAGTTTGCATACTGACCAAGCCTTCTGCAAATATATTAGCCATTCATGTTTTCAAACTGTTGGAACAAATCATTTTTAGGCTATAGCTTATTTGCAAGCTACTAGTTGCAACCATTTGCTGTTTGTTATTCAATATCTGGGTTGTACGGCGAGTTGCCTCAATCATATGGTATTGTTTCTGCTCCCTGATTGGAGTCAGGAGAAGAACAAACTAAAAAGTAGCGAATAATTCATGGTACAGGATTTTGGAAAAATAATTGTGTTAAAATTTGTGAAACTATTGAGATTCATGAACTTTTTCATATAAATGCTGATGATTTGTCCCAATAATCTACATAACAAGTAATATGATTGCACGTTTCAAAGCAAAACAAATAAAGCACATTCATTCATTAATATATACCTGAAGTAGGAGCTGACTAGCCCTTATGATAGGGATCAAAGAGGATCACTCATAAGCTTAATAAAGGTTACTAAAACCTCAGCTGGTGCCCAACTAAGTTTAGAGAAAACCCACAAAAACCACTCAAGTGATTCTACATGTGTCCAAAACATTATGGTGAATGAAAAGGAAATCAATGTTACCCTAACATCTATGTGCCATAATACAAACAAACAAGACCAAAGGCCAGTCTGATGTTTTCTGAGTATATATAACTACAATGTGAGGGACCAGATTAATTCCCAGTTCCTTTTTCTAGTTCCTCTTGCTGTCCGGGAGCTCAGCAGTAGATTGCTCAGCCCTCCCAAAGGAGGGACATTTCAGGTTGGCCTGAAGCAACCTTTGTTGTTAAGTGAGTAGCACTGCTGATAGGCTTCAAAGGGATTCCCAGAGTAAGGAAGATTTTTGTGATGTCAGGGGGAGAAACATTTATGAATCTACTCAGAATTCCCTCCATCCCAGACTACCTAATTATAATTCTCACAGTAGCCTGGTATGATTCCCAGTTTACAGATGAAGAAACTGAGCCTGGGAAGTTAAGTGATTTACCCAAGCTAGAGAGAGCGCCAGTATGAGAACTGAGATTCGAATGCTGGAATGCCATATTCCCTGGCTCATGCTCTAACCATCAGTCCACCCTCATTTTACAATCAAAACAATGGCAAGACATTTATGGATGAAGCCATTGTGATTAGTCTCTGAACAAAATTATTGCCAAGCTTGAACTGAACAAAGGTATTGTCAATGTTAGGCCTCAAACTTCCGCTTTGCAGAGGTAAAAAGGGCACGCTTTGCAGAAGTATAAACTAAGACTTGTGGTCAAAACACGCTGCAACCAGATAACACATTCTAACTCCTATAAAGCGAGATAAGTTGTGCCCCTGGGCACAGCTTGTCTAACCCACAATTAAAACAATTGGCTACAAGAAAATAAGTAAGCATAAATTATATAGTCAAAGTGACACAAGGAGATAAGTAAGCATAAATTATACAGCCAAGGTGACAATGCTAACCACATTAAAGATTTGGCTGACCCTAATTGGTCAGCCTGTTTTAAGACACGGCCGACAGATCAGATAAAAAGTACAAAGGCACGGGACTGTGTGTGTGTTTTGGTCATAAGGGAAATCTGACTCACACCCCCTGAACCGAAGGGACGTGCACGTTGCGACTGTCCGTACCTGGCCACTGCGGAAAACGGCCAACTGAAGGGTAACATATTTTCGGGCGAATGCAGGGTAAGGTAAAGAAGTCTGGTTGCTTGAGCAGAATTGATCTCATGTTGTATCGATACTATAGTGTTAAGATAGTAGTAAGTAGCTGATGAATAATAACTTTACATGTACTTGTGCTTGTCTTCCATTTATATTAATCCTTATTCAGTGCTGGTCTTTATTCTTGCTTTTCTTATTTTGTCTGTGTTGCCTTTATAGTCAAAAGTCATTAAAAACCTTTTTTGAGGAATAATCAGTAGTTTTAATTTTTCTTATACGGGCACTACTCAACCTCATTACATCTGTGTTGGGTGGTGGGAAGTAGCGATCACCCAGGGCCCAATTAGGGTCCTGACGCATGCCTCCCTCTTCCTTTATCTCCATAGCTATCAACAAAGCAAGTCCTGGTAATGCTACAATACAAAACTGTGGCTTTAAAGTGAGGGATTAGAAGTAAGGAGTAGAAATGAAGAAAGAGACTGTAAAATACTGTTAAAAAGACAATTGAATGCCCAGTACTCCCTCAGCATATTCTTTAAGTGTTCTTCCCCCCTCATCCAGTCCTTTTGCCTAACTTTAAAAGCCCTGGTCTGTTAGTCAGTCTCTCATTTTCTTCTAATAGATCATTAAATATGCAAAGACAGGTACCTCCGTAATTCAAATTGATAAGTGCAATGAATGGAAAATGACTTGTTTAAAGAGTTAATTGAAGTGAGATCTACTAAACCACAGTTATTATGGCTGGTACTTACGGAAGTAACAGCTCACTGACCAAGGTTTATTAATTTATATTTAGCAGTGCTAAATGTTTTTATTTTCTGTAAAGCTGGTGCACACACTAAAAATGTCAAGCTGTATTATGCTAACATGTAAGCATTCTTTACTGGAACTTAAAATAAGAAATTGGTGTAATTAAACGTGAAAATATGGGACAAAATATTCTCTAAGTGATTGTTCATTTCAATAAATTCCATCTCTCTAATTAGCAGCAGCAGGAGTTATGAGACCCTAAAGCTCTGTCAGCACTCGTATGAACAGGCTCCCAGCCAGTAATCCACACTGCCTCCCCCAGTAGATGTAACTGTAGAATTATAGCAGCTGGCACCTTTCCTGCAGTGCTGGAACCAGAGTGCAAGACCTTCTCAACACACTCGCTCGCTGCCTTCCAATGATCTGATATGTTAAAAAGTAGAATTCCCTCGGGGCAGTGAAAAACACTTTAACTGCACTTATTGGCTGATCCCAAAGGGCTAATATGAATTTTGCTTATTTTAGAGTATTGATAGGTCTGAAAACACTAATGATTTTTGTATTTATTATATGACCAATAATACTTCAAACAAGAAGAAAGACAGACAGAAATAGCATTAGCGATTTACTGTAACTATGAGCCTTATCATACAAGATGCTGAGCACAGAGTGGAGTGCTCAACACCTGGCAAGATCAGCTCCTAGATTTCTGAGAGTAGGTTAAACTACTGATGGTTGCAATCCCAATGTAGTGCAATTTAATCTTATATTATTCTGAAGAAATTGAGATGGCAATATGTTACACACACACACAAAACTTAATTCAGTATCAGAAAACTATTTCATCAGAAGTGGTGGTTCTGGACCTCAGAAATGCATTATGCAATGGGGTACCCAATTCTCATATTCAGTGCTCAAATACAATTTTACTGTGCCACCATATACGAGGGTCAAAACTAAGGTGCAGACTCATTAGTGAGAATCTGTTGAATTTTTGAACATCTTCTGCTGATTCTAGAGTCTCTAGATAAGGTAGATTTTGCTTTTTCCCTGACATAAAGCAAGACAGGCAAAGCAAATTTAAGTAGATATGAATAAATTAAAGCTCTGTGTTTTGAAACAACAAATTTTTCTGAAGCAGAGGAATATGTTCAGCAATAACAAAATGACTGTGGTGCCTTTCTGGATCATTCTTAGTTATGCAATAATAATGTTTGATTCGGCCTTAAAGAGAGGAGGTGGAAAAGCTGACTGATGGAGAACAAAGTCCCTTTTTACTAAATGAGAACAATAAAGATCAAGACAGATTGCAACACCAACCTGAGCCTTTGTAGATGTCCATGTTAGCAGGGCATGACAAGCAAAAAGGAGAGAAAATTGTATATTAATTAGTTCAGCTACTGTATTGAAATAAAGCAGAATTCCTGCTTATAAATAAAATTGCTATAACGTAAGGTTGTATCAAAATTATTGGATTTCCCCATCTTTTAGGGGGAAAAAAACCTTCCAAGTAGAAATCAAACATATATTTGTGGGTGAATGAAAAGCATAACTGTGCTAAAGAATGAACCAGATTTCATTCAAGTATCTTCAGGGTAGCATAATGGATTCTCAAGATTAAGGTTAGGGGTCAAAAACCCTATGAAGCTTAACTGGAAACGTGGCAAGAAACCCCACAATTGCAGAATACCAATCACAATAGAAATTAAAAACTTGTAGACACATAAATCTTAATAAGGTGATGCTGTGTTTTTTGAAGTATATAGATTAAGATAGAATATATATCAGGCAGAACACAGCCAGCTGTGCTTTATCAGATGGAGCTGGATCTCTATGAATACTAATCAATGACTACAAAATGGATGCCATTGTGGAAAAAATAATTGAACAATAAAAATTCAGCACCATGGATATAGTGTACACCAACACTCAAAAAGAATGCAATCGTGTGGGGAGAGTTTACACCTACACTTGCAAGGAACACATTGGCAGTGCAGTTGCAGAATTACTTAAGTGTCCATGAAAGTTGTTCTGTAGCCTGGAGGAAATCTCACTGTAACAGTATGCCAAAGTGAACAGCACATAATCAACTCCTGTTAATACAATCTGGACAGCACAAAGTCCCCACTGCAATTATTTTAATGAACCTTCAAGAAGAATGCACTTGTCGAAGTGCCCCAGAAGCCCAAAGCTGGTGCAGCTCCTTGGAAATCTCTCAACAACGCTGCAGCAGTCCTGAAAGCGCCCAGGCGAGCACAATGTGGCTCCACATAGCAAATTCATTCCTTTAAACCAAAAAAGTGCCTTTTCAGTGGGTGAGAAACCTTCCCCTGCTGGGATATGAGCCAGAGAGCTTTGGATCCAACAGCCAAGTCCCTTGTCCCATGAAATAAAATAAAAACAGGCAGTGAGCAGCAATAGCACAGAAGAGCATTTTCTTGGTGCATCTTTATACACTAGGGGATAAGTGTACCGCTGGACAGAAATTTATATCCCAGGAGCACACTTTCACGTACTCTTCCTTTTTAGAAATATTTTGAATTAAGTTTCCACAGCAATCTAGAAGTCTTGGCACTAGGGGATGCAGTACTTGGCTGTCATATACCATTCTCAACATAATCGCAGCAGAATCAAAGAAAACTGACAACTGCATTTACAGCATTAACAAAGCCTTGGTTTTCAAATGCTCTGAAAGCTTATGCCCAAATAAATGTGTTAGTCTCTAAGGTGCCACAAGGACTCCTCGTTATTTATAGCATAGTAATTAGCTGCATTTTGACTCCCCCTTTTGGCTGAGGTCAGTATTTCACCTTCCTCATTCTGTTAGTGGAGAGCATTAAATGGTTTAGAAATTTAGGTTTTCTGTCTCCATCTTTGATTTAGTAAAGAACAACATGACCACATAAATAACATTCTAGTGTATGGAACACAATCATATAAAACTTCTCCAAAAGAAGTCTACAAACTCATCATAAGAAGTTTATCGGCATTTTGTCTTCATGTCTTAAACCAGCTAAGGTATATGCTGGCTTCTTTTCTATCCCGATTTTAGTTTTGGATACAAGAGAGGAAAAGTTGGGGTTAGTTGGACTGATAACATTCCAGCCAAGAAGCGCAAGAGACTGGTTAGTCATCGGCTTGTTTTGTTTCTCAAATACATACCCAGGGGACCGTCAGAGAGGATACCTGACTGGCCATAAGCAGAAGCAACACAAATGACTGCTAGAGTTTCATGTATCCTCAGCAACAAAAAAGCTGATACCTCCTCTCCAGCAGCGGGAGCAGAAATGGGAGCCAACTCACAGTGTTATTCCCTCTTCAGTCAGAGGGCAGGAAGGGGTGGCTCACAGGGGCACGTTCTCTCTTGTTATCCACTTAGCAGCAGGTGCAGAGAAGGGAGGCAATATACCGTCTGAGCCCTGCTCACCAGCAGTGAGGTGCAGATGGCAGACAACTTGCAACAACTTCACTAGCACTGGCACTAAAGCGAGTGCCATACAGAGCCTGATATCCCTGGTCCCATCTGGCCTTAAAGTCTATGAGTCTAATCCATCCCCTCTAGCCACAGGGCTAGAAAAGGGATGTAGCTCACAACCTTATTCTTGCTTCGAATCAGGAAATCTGTCTGAGAAGAGTAGGTATCTCTAGACACCAGAGTATTTGATAGCCTGTAGGGTAGTGTAGCAGAGGTACCTGACTTACTTCCAAATCTGGCAGATGTTAACACTGCCTCTAGAGATGCTATTAACAGAAGTAATTTCTTCTGTGTAATTATAGGTAATACAGACCTCTCTGTGTTATTGGGGTGACACCACATTCATGATAAACTAATTGAATGAAGGTTTTTTCATTGATTTGAAAGTATTGTTGCAAACTCAGACTGTTCTAAAATTTTTACAATCTGACAAATAATGGGGCTTCTTGGATAGTTCTGTTATCATATAAGTGGCTGCAGTTGAATAGGAGTTAAGCATGAAAGAGACTAATTTTATTGACAAACCTTATATAGCATATGACTTTGATGTGCTGCAGAGAAAAACGCTGTTCCTATTTGAAACTGTTCCCCAGCAAATAAATGCAATTAGTAAAAAGAAAGCTCCCTGGAACCAAGAAATAAATCTTGGCATCTGGCAGGGAATACATGGCAAAGCACACGTATATTGTCTCCTGAGATACTGGGTAATGGTAAACTGTCTTCTTACCCAACAACCTGCAGAGGGAAACTTACACCTCCTCACCTGTTTGGATCTTTGCTCAGAACTTCCTACTCTTTCTGTTGAATTATGGAGCATTTTTTTACATGGGTTGAAGTGGAGTAGGTCAAAATCTGATCCGTAAGTGCCCTAACCCTGCTCTGTACCTCAAGGCAGGTAGACATCTTCTTGAATACCCTTCTTTAGGAGCCTGATCCAAATTCACTGGAGTCAATGGAAAGACTCCCACTGACTTCAACAGGCTCTGGGACTGAGTCCAGGGAGACGATGCAGTGAAACTGTATGTCTCTTTGCCCAAGAGAACCACTTCTGTGTTCAAGACATTTAGCTAAGGAAGACTGAAACAAAGTCAAAAGTTTATTTTATTAGGACAAGTAGAGAGGTGATTAGCAGGGAGTTACTAGAGCTTTAACAGATAAGGCAGCTGAGGATCATCAGTTTAAAAGTGCTAATTAAAGATAAAAGGCAGAGCTAAAAGAACCGAGAAAAAGGAGAATAAAGAGACTTGAGGATCAGAAACTGTCGGTTCAGTCACTCTCCTTGAAAGTTAGTCCCATATTGAAAGATAGCTGCAATTTTATTGCTGTCCCAGACAAAATCATGGAAAGGCTGATATGTATGCAACCAGTGAAGAGTTAAAGAATAGTAGCATAATTAATGCCAATCAACATTGTTTTAGGAGAAATTGATCTTGTCAAAAAAGCTTGAACAACCTGTATTTTTATATAGCCAAATGCTAGGTCATACATCCAGGCACAAAGATGAGGGACTTTATTTTGGAAACCAGTGATTGTGAGAGGGGCTTCAGGGTCATGATGCATAACCACCTGAAAATGAGCGCAATGTGGTCGCTAAGAGAGCTAACACAACCCTTGGATTTATAAGCACGGGAATATTAACTAGAAGTAGGGAAGTGTAATTACCACCATATAGGGCACTCATGACACCATTACTAGAATACTGTGCACAGCTCAAGTGTCTGCACTTTTAAAAATGACATTCATTCTTTTAAAGGGTCCAGAAAAGGACTACAAGATTGATTCAAGGTCTGGAAAACATGCCTCACAGTGACAGACTAAAGACGCTCAACCTTTCTACTTTATCCAAGAGAAGGTTAACAGATGACTTGATGATGATCTATACATACCTACCTGGGGAGAAAATATCTGACAGTAGAGGGGAGGGCTCTTTAATCTAGCAGATAAAGACATGAGATCCTCTGACTGGAAGCTGAAGCTAGACAAGTTCAGATTAGAAATAAGGGACACATTTTTAACAGAGAGGGCAAGTAATCAGTGACACAAGTTCCTACGGGTGTGGTGGATTCTCCATCACCCAAAGTCTTTAAATCAAGATGGGGTGTCTTACTAAAAGATATGCCGTATCCAAGCCAAAAGTTATGGGCTTGATGCAGGGATTACTGAGCAAAATTTTATGGCCAGTGCTAATCAGGAGGTAAAAAGAGATGATTATAATGATCCTTTCTGGCCTTAGGATTTTTGAATCCATGAATCAATGTTTCTAATGCAGAATTATAAAATTATCTACTAAACATTAATTGGGGAACAAATTTATTGAGCCTAAATAAACTAAAGTTATTGAAAATGCAAATTGTCTTGATAGGCAGTGTCACTGAGGGGATTAATTTACATGCATGGATTGTATGGGACCATCAATGAAGTATCTGGGCAACCTAAACATGTGGATTAGAAACACATCAGGATTCCACAAAAAGGACAACACTCTTCTACTACGTTATCTGAAAAGGTACTAAATTAACTATAGTCACTAAGCGATGACTGAGAAAGGATTTGGAACCGAACAGTGATAACCATATCTTATAGATTCTCCATGCTGCTATTTAGCCTGCCAGTGCAGAATTGAAGAGGGTAGCAGGAAAAAAAATAATTAAAAAATGAACAAACCCTCTCTTTGCTGCAGCTCCCTTCAACTGGGTAATTGCATCTTCCCTCTGCCTCTTCCCAACAATCTCTGCCCACTTCTGGGGTGGATATAATGGACAGCATAATCAGCAAATTCCATTTAGGCTCCCCTGCCCTTGGGTAAATAATGGACTGTAGTGCTTTATTCTGCTTCACATCTATCAGCACTAGCAACTCTTGCTTCTCTTTCCTTCTGTGGGTATTGACTCCACCCCCTGACTCAAGACCATGCCCCCATCCATCCTGCCTCTCTCCTCAATGTGCCTCTGATAGGTCTACACTGCAAATAGAAGCCTGCGCCTGGCTTGGACCAGCTGACTTTGGTCCCAGGGGCTCGAGCTGCGGGGCTGTTTCATTGCAGTGTGGACTTCCAGGCTCGGGCTGCAGGCTGAACTCTGGGATCCTCTCACCTCACAGGGTCCTAGAAACTGGGCTCCAGCCCGAGCCTTGAAGTCTACACTGCAATGAAACAGCCCCTTAGCCAGAGTCCTCTGAGTGCGAGTCAGGTGGCACAGGCCAGCAATTGGTGTCTAATTGCAGTATAGACATACCCTGAGCTACAAGACAGCTTCCACCTAGCCCTGCTTTGTGCAGAGAAAAAGAAAAGAGTCATTGTACTACCACTGTAAGCACATGAGTCTGTGCATGTATGTCCAGAGGGAGGAAGGACACCGGGGGAGAGAATAGGAGAGATGAGAGAGCACAGGAGAGATGAGGTCCCACAGGTCCAGGTTAGGGAAAATTAATGCATCCCCAAAGGTGGGGAGAAGCTTGACAGAATGGGTATGCATGGGGGCAATGATAAAGTTTTGAGGGTGTCTGGAGTGGTGAAAAAAGAGAGGAATGTTTGGGGAAGAGAAGCGGAGAAAAACTAAAAACAATGGGCAGGGAAATGAGTGTGATTGAGTGAGAGAAAAGATGGAAAAATATTCACTATACTGAAATCAGCTTGAAGGAAAAACAGAACAAGGGTGAGAAAAAGTTAAACCCCGAAATACCAAATAGGCAAAGAAAAGGAAATGGATAAGAGAAGGAAAAGCACTCACAAAGAAGACACAGTGAGCTGTAAAACAACAATGCAAATAGAAAGCATAATGCCTAAATGTTAAATAATTCAAAGCAAAACAAGGGCTAGGATTGGGTAGGTTCCTAGGGCATCAATACTGAAGTTAGCCTAGAGCAGCAAAATGCCCAGGGCTGGATCTGGCACCAGCACTGATCTGTTCTAATCCCAGCTCTATCAGTGACTCTCTGTGGTTCTGGGTAAGTCATATAACCTCTCTGCCTCCTCATTTCCTTGACTGTAAAATAGGGATAACAATTACCTACTTTGTCTGGGTGTGGGGAAGATTAATTCTATTTTTAGAGACCACTGAAAATGAAAACATCTGAGTAATTATTATTATTTTCATATTCATCATCAGTCAGATGGCTATTCAGATTATGGTTTCTTTTGCTCTTTTAAATTGTTAAGACAGCTAAAAAATTCCTAATTACACTACACCTGTTTCACAAAGTTATTTTTGGACATTCAGGCTTTGATAAATTGTGCAGGAGTTGGAGTCAAGCTTCATCAGCTTTACCTCAAATCATCTTACACTGCAGCTGAACAGCACTGTGCTAATTCCAGAAGCACGCACATTTCTACAGTTGCTTTTAGACTGACAAAGTATAATTCACCGCAAATATACCTTCTGTTTCAATATACACCGACATAGGAAATGACCCACTGTGTTTTATTTCCCTTTCATTTAGACTTGATAAGTAACCAAACACTAAACATTGGCAAGAAATGTAATTGGTCACTTCATTCTTAAAAAAAAAGTGGTGGCACCGGAATTCTGTCCAATATTTTCATACATGTATCAGACACATTTTGTAAATATCATTTTTCTAATGGTACACATTGATGTGGAGAGGATGTAGATAGGGACAGGTTTACACAACAAAATGTAAACTGCATATGGAGAAATATCCCTGTTAGATCCCAGACAGATTGATCACATTTAAGTAACAGCTATTGTAGATTTTTTTTTACTCATTTCCAGTTAGGGTAATAGAATAATCAGGCTGTTGCCTTCCATTATACCAACAAACATTGTCAGAGAGGAAAAATGCCAAAAGGCTGCTCTCCTGCATAAACTGGAGGAGAAAAAAAACCCCAACCACCACCATAGGAGAAAAATTGATATTTGTAGCTGTTTATGTTCAAATATGGAAGTATTACTCCTAATACAAATACAAAACATTACAACTAAGAGGAAAATATTAGTTTGCTGCAATGTGATTTCCTTAAATACAATAAAGTAAATTAATCAAGGATAAGGCCTGGTTCTTATTTCACTGACAGACATTTGACACTGATGAAACTTCATTGGCTGCAATGAAATTTCTCCTGATTTACACCCATGCAAGAAAGATCAGAATCTGATCCTGCACTACATACTCAGGCAAAGTCACAATGGGAGTCCATAGTAATCCAGATGCCTGGTATCCGTGTGATACAAAGATTTCTACACTAAGACCTTGTCACTTTGGGAATTTGCTCTGATTCCAGCAGTTCTTCTTGCCTCCTTAAGAAACCCATGCACATCATAGAGACTTTTCTAAATATAAATATGAGGTCAGATTCTGACCGCTCTTTTCCAGCATGAATCTGGAATGGGTCCATGGAAGTCACCCCAGTGTAAAAGCTCAGAGTCAGACCCAGTATGTTTATAATAGGTAAACAAGCATAATTATTCCAAACCATTAGATTTATGCAGCCCTCTTCTTACATAGTTCCTCTGTGCAGCTGGGTGGATGTTTTGGATACAGCATGCATTATTAAACAAAAAGAGCATCAAAAGTGTGTTGCCATGTCCTGCCATCTGGAAAGGCCTCAATGAATGTATCAGAGTATAAATTTCCTATACAAAAGGAGAGGGGATTTTCCTTCTCTGTACCACACAGAGACTATACCTGCAGAGCAAAAACAAAGCAATCAAACAAAACCCCTTATCGCACAGTGCACAGGAACTGCACGATTTTATGCAATACGCATAAAGGAAAACAGAGGTATCACTAAGGTTGGCACCTGACTATTGTAAAAATTGGAACACATACTCGGAAATGTTTGCTATCATCACCTCAATGGTGTATTGATGCTGACAACCTTAAAGTAGTTTTCTCTGGTGCCTCCATTGCTTCTGCCGGCCTGTAGTCAGTTGTTAGTACCACTACAACAGTCATGGGGAAAGAGATCATGGGCAAAGAGACTCAGGCCTGGTCTACACTAGGCGTTTATGTCGAAGTTAGCGCCATTACATCGAATTAACCCTGCACCCGTCCACACTGCGATGCTATTTAGTTCGACATAGAGGTCTCTTTAATTCGACTTCTGTACTCCTCCCCGACGAGGGGAGTAGTGCTAAATTCGACATGGCCATGTCGAATTAGGCTAGGTGTGGATGGAAATCGACGCTAATAGCTCCGGGAGCTATCCCACAGTGCACCACTCTGTTGACGCTCTGGACAGCAGTACGAGCTCGGATGCTCTGACCAGCCACACAGGAAAAGCCCCGGGAAAATTTGAATTTGAATTCCTTTTCCTGTCTGGCCAGTTTGAATCTCATTTCCTGTCTGGACATCGTGGCGATCACAGCAGCACTGGCAACGATGCAGAGCTCTCCAGCAGTGATGGCCGTGCAGTCTGTGAATAGAAAGAGGGCCCCAGCATGGACTGATCGGGAAGTATTGGATCTCATCGCTGTGTGGGGCGATGAGTCCGTGCTTTCTGAGCTGCGCTCCAAGAAACGGAATGCAAAGATCTATGAGAAGATCTCTAAAGACATGGCAGAGAGAGGATACAGCCGGGATGTAACGCAGTGCCGCGTGAAAATCAAGGAGCTGAGACAAGGCTACCAGAAGACCAAAGAGGCAAACGGACGCTCCGGATCCCATCCCCAGACATCCCGTTTCTATGAGGCACTGCATTCCATCCTCGGTGCGGCCGCCACCACTACCCCACCACTGACCGTGGACTCTGAGGATGGGATATTGTCCACGGCCGGTTCCTCGCACATGTTAGCGGACGGGGAAGATGAGGAAGGAGATAAGGAGGACGAGGCAGTCGGCAGCGCTCACAACGCTGATTTCCCCGACAGCCAGGATCTCTTCATCACCCTTACAGAGATCCCCTACCAACCCTCCCCAGCCGTTACCCCGGACACAGAATCTGGTGAAGGATCATCCAGTAAGTGTTGTAAACATCTAAACATTTATTTTTAACAGAACAGGAATATTAACAATTAAAAGAATGGGTTGTTCATGATTAGTTTGCCCTAGGCACTTAACGGTTCAGTCATGGGCAGTGCAAGTTTTGAAAAAAAATCTAGCAATGTCCGGTTTTCCGTGATTGTCCTGCCCAAGCCGCTCTACTGTTTAGTCCCTGCTACTGCAGCTAGAGTAAGATGCGGTCTATATGTGCAGGGATAGAGCAGTAATCCTCCCGGGACATCTCGATGAAGCTCTCCTGGAGGTAATTGGAAAGCCGTTGCATGAGGTTCCTGGGGAGAGCGGCCTTATTGGGTCCTCCGAAGTACGACACGTTGCCGCGCCACGAGACTAGCAAGTACTCGGGAATCATTGCTCTGCACAGCAGGGCGGCATACGGCCCTGGTCTTTGGAGGCTTTCCCGGAGCATTCTCTCTCTCTCGCTGTCAGAGATCCTCATCAGGGTGATGTCGCCCATGGTGACCTGCTTTGAATTAGGTAGGGGAATGTTAGTGTTGGGACTGCTTGCTCGTTCCTTTACAGAACTGTAACCGCTGGTTTGCAGCCACGCGGTGGAGGCGGGAGAGGGGCTGCCGAAAGGGATCGTTCCTGGGGACAGCCGCGAGGGGGTGGGACAGGGGCAGAGTTCCTGCTTGCCGGATTGCTGGCAGCAGGTACTGACATTGCTTTAAATGTGAAATGAGGCCAGTGGTAATATAAAAGTTTTAAACTGCCACAAGTCTACGGCTTACCATGTCTGCCTGCAACAGAAATTCCGTTGTGCTGCCCCGCTTCTCAAATGTGCTGTGGAAGACCCCAGGCACTGAATGCGAAGGCCGAGAATTCGACCTTGTGCTGAGTGCGCATGTGATAGGTGCTGTGCATGGTCTTGTTCACAGAGAAAGACTATGTTCTTTGTTCACAACTACATTTATCTTTCTGAGGAATTCACTCCCTTTTTCCCATTCCCACAGCCACATCTGCGACTGTCTCACAACCTAGCCTGGCATCACACTCCCAGAGGCTAGCGAAGATTAGGCATAGGAAGAAGAGGACACGGGAGGACATGTTCTCTGAACTTATGGCCTGTTCCCAAGCCCAGGCAGCACAGCAGACCCAGTGGCGGGAGAAATTGACCCAAATGCAGCAAGCAAACATGGATCGGGAGGAGAGGTGGCGGCAGGAAGACCAGCAGGCGACTCAAACGCTGCTTGGACTACTGAGGGAGCAAACAGACACGCTCCGGCGCCTTGTGGATGTTCTGCAGGAACGGAGGCAGGAGGACAGAGCCCCGCTGCAGTCCATCTCTAACCGCCCTCCCCCGCCACCAAGTCCCATACCCACCTCACCCAAAGTGCAAAGAAGGAGAGGCGGCAGAGTCCCTGCTAACTCTCACTCCACCCCTGCAGAGAGCTCTAGTAGCAGAAGGCTCTCATTCCCCAAAACTTGAAAAGTTCTTTCCTTCCCGCCTGACACAAGCCCCCGTCCAAGTTTCACCTCCCAGTTCCATGTGTAGTTGATAATAAAAAATACGTTCATGTTAACTACTGTTTCAATCATGTTCTTTTGGAGGAGGAGGGGAAAGGGGGTTGGTAATTGGACAGGACAGTCACCTTTGGCAGGGTACATAGGCGGGGGCAGGCACAGCAGCAGGGCACATACACAGTGCAGTGATGCAGTGACTAGTTACCCTGGTTAGTCTGGGAGGTTGTTTTCATGTTATGTGGTGGGGGGTGGGTTGCTCTGTGACTTTGTGGCGGGGGAGGGCAGTTACAGATCTTAAGCGGCAGTCCTTATGCAGGATCACAGAGCCATGCAGCAGGGGATCTGTAATCGTCCTCCCCCTGCCACAAAGTCACATAGCCCCCCCATACACACAGTCCCGATCAGGAGGGGTGACAGGCTCCGTTGAAACAACCATCCCACCGCAGCGGAGCCCGTCAATCCTTGAGTTTAGAAGCTTCATTCGCGTCACTACACTACACCCGCTCCGCACCACAGTCTGCGTCCCAGTTTTAAAAAATTCCCGCGAAAACAGTATTAAAAAAAACGGTGTGCATTAACAAAGTAGAACTATTTTTATTTCGAAACGTGTGTTGGAAGGGGGTGAAGGGGGTATGTAACTGGGTAGGATAGTCAACATTAACTGGGTAAAGAAAGGGGGGCAGGTTCAGCTTCTCTGTACACAAACTTAAAAGTCACAGGTTACCCTGCTCACTCAGGAACTTTGCTTTCAAAGCCTCCCGGATGCACAGCGCTTCCCGCAGGTCTCTTCTAATCGCCCGGCTGTCTGGCTGAGCGTAATCAGCAGCCAGGCTATTTTCATCAACCTCCCACCCCGCCATAAAGGTCTCCCCCTTGCTCTCACAGAGATTGTGGAGCACACAGCAAGCTGCTATAACAATGGGGATATTGGTTTCGCTGAGATCACAGCGAGTCATCAAGCTTCTCCATCTCCCCTTGAGACGGCCAAAAGCACACTCCACCACCATTCTGCACTTGCTCAGCCGGTAGTTGAAGAGTTCTTTTTCAGTGTCCAGGGCGCCAGTATAGGGCTTCATGAGCCAGGGCATTAGCGGGTAGGCTGGGTCCCCGAGGATGACTATAGGCATCTCCACATCCCCAACAGTTATTTTGTGGTCCGGGAAGTAAATACCTTGTTGCAGCCGTCTAAACAGACCAGAGTTCCTGAAAACACGAGCGTCATGAACCTTGCCCGGCCATCCCACGTAGATGTTGGTAAAACGTCCCCTGTGGTCCACCAGTGCTTGCAGCACCATGGAAAAATAGCCCTTTCGGTTAATGTACTGGGTGGCTTGGTGGTCCGGTGCCAGAATAGGGATGTGAGTTCCATCTATGGCCCCACCGCAGTTTGGGAATCCCATCGCTGCGAAGCCATCTATGATCGCCTCCACGTTTCCCAGGGTCACTACCTTTGGCAGCAGTACATCAACGATTGCCTTGGCTACTTGCATCACAACAACCCCCACGGTAGATTTGCCCACCCCGAACTGGTTCGCGACTGACCGGTAGCTGTCTGGCGTTGCAAGCTTCCAGAGGGCTATGGCCACTCGCTTCTGTACACTCAGTGCAGCTCGCAACCGGGTGTCATTGCGCTTCAGGGCAGGGGACAGCAACTCACAAAGTTCCAGGAAAGTTCCCTTCCGCATGCGAAAGTTTCGCAGCCACTGGGATTCATCCCAGACCTGCAGCACTATGCGGTCCCACCACTCAGTGCTTGTTTCCCGTGCCCAGAATCGCCGTTCCACGGCATCAACATGACCCATTGCCATCGTGATGTCCTCGGCGCTGGGTCCCCTGCTTTCTGAGAGGTCTGTGCTACTCTCAGACTTCAGGACATCACCGCGGTGCCGTAGCCTCCTCGCCTGACTTTTCTGCATCTGCCTCAGGGAAAGGTGTATGATAAGCTGCGAGGCGTTGAGAGCGGCCACAACTGCAGCGATGGTCGCAGCGTGCTCCATGCTCGCAGTGCTGTGGCATCCGCGCTGTCAATGACTGGAAAAGTGCGCGAACTGATTTCCCGCCGGCGCTTTCAGGGAGGGAGGGCGGGAGTGATGGACGGATGACGACAGTTACCCAAAAGCACCCTCGACACATTTTGTTACCCAGAAGGCATTGCCGGCTACACCCAGAATTCCAATGGGCAGAGGGGACTGCGGGAACTGTGGGATAGCTGACCACAGTGCACTGCTTCGAATGTCGACGCTTTCACCGTTAGTGTGGACTCACAAAGTCGAATTACTGTCCTTAGTGTGGACACAGACGTTCGACTTTGCAATATCGATTCCAAAAATTCGATGCAAGTAAATTCGAACTACTCTCGTAGTGTAGACAAGGCCTCACTGAATTATTTCAGCACCTAGGACAGAGAACTACTGGAAATATTGACTTACTCTACACTACATTTTGAGTAAAGATTTAGGCACTTAGGAATCTAAGTCTTATTGAAAGTCAGAGAGATTTAGGCCCCTAATTATTATCATTTATATTGTGATAGCCGCTAGGAGTCCCAGTCGTGAACCAGGACCCCACTGGGCTAGGCACAGAACAAAAAGACGTTTTCTGCTGCAAGGTGCTTACAGTCTAACTATAAGACAAAAGACAGACAAGCATACTGGGGAACATACAAGACGATATTGGTCAGCATGAGAGAAGGTCGTCTCGGCTTTTGAAAACATTGCCATTTTTTCTTGAAATTTCCTTCCTTTAGTATCAGTGAGGCAGCTACATCAGTGGGAGCACTCGTGTAGACAAGGCATCATTGGCTGCCAGCATTTTGAACACTGTGTTGTCAGGACTTGCTCTGAGTAGCTGCAGAGGGCACAGACATGCTGGTTAAAGGCTACCAGTCCTTCGTCCACACTAGCAGGTCCATTGGGGAGCTCACTGCTATAGCATCATGGGAAATTTTAAGAGAACTAGGCTAGAGTAGACAACTAAGGGGGAGACAAAAGATTCAGTACATGGACCAAATATCAACAGAGCTCAGGAAGCCCAATTTGCATGACAACCTGGCGTATGATCATGAGTTTTAGAAGAAAGCTATAAAAGTTGCTGATCCCGAATAGGGAAGTGGTAAGAAAGAAGAGGCTAGAGTAGACATTGACAGAAGGCCACTATATTCTATGGCAATGGACTATTTAATGGAAACCTAAACAGATATTTGGGAATAAATCTGTATTCCAGACCCTAGAAGACAATCAAACATATACAGTATGGAATTAAACAAATGTACAGTTGGACCTTACTTGCATGGCAACAATATAGTGATTGAAAAAGGACAGACATTTGCCTGATATTGAAGGAAATAATGGGTCTGATATTGCACACTTCTGCTCCCAACTATGTGCTTTCTCCTCCATGTAGTCCCATTCAATTCAATGGAACAACACACAGCAATGACTTCAGATTTAGGACCCAAGATGGCACCTAATAAAGTTGGGAAATCATTCAAGGAATAGTTCAGACTTGTTCAAATACTCACCCTTTTAGACTGCAAAGGGCATTTTTGGCTAGGAAGGATTTTTTTTTCTTATACTCTGCCTGTATTTCCCATTTTAATTCCACCCCATTGGTCCTATTATGCCCCTGGGACCCACACTGTATAATTGCTTTCTCTCTTTGGTATTAACACGCTTCAGGTATTCATGAAATGCATTGAACCCCCTTAGCTGTTGCTCAGCCATACAAACCCAATCATGTCTGCTCACTAATACTACCTCCCCCTCCACACACGCATTATCCCAGCAGAAGACTCAGAGGAGCGTTAGTGGTAATCTGGCCAGTTAGAAATTCATTGCCATTTGAGCAGAGCCTGCTACATAGATTGGATGCATACCCTTCCCAAGCCCATGGAGCCCCTGAAGTAGAGTCAGAGGCTTCTGCCATCACCCAGGAAAGGTAGGCGCATACCATTCCTCTTCCCAAGAGTTATGGGTTCTTTAGACCTCATCTGCCTTCTGTATGGAAGGGAAAGGAAGCATGGGGCTCTGTGTCTGCGCTTTCATTACTCCATTCAGTTTTACATCAGCAGCATATTTAACTTGTTTATAGCTAGCCCTGCTGCTTAGAACAGTTCTGTTGATTAGAAACAGCAAAGAACCATGGAATCGAGTGTTTTGGGATTAAACTCAATACTCTCCCTTAATTGGACATACATGAGTTTCTAGAATGCTCTATATTCTTTTTAACTCATTCTTCATCCATTCTTATAATCCTTCTTGACTCCTTATAACTGAAGCAGAAGTTTGCAATATGAATGTTTAATTCCCCAAAATTGAAATCATACATCACAATATTATATAACCATCTGGTATTCTTCTCACAAATTAACCTAAAGAGATTAAACTGGCAGGCTTTTCTAGACTCTAGATGCAGGTCATCACCCAGGCATTACTACTATCCTGTGTACATACTCTTATCGTCCCCTCACACTTCCCATTTTTAAATATTGCTGATGACATGATAGAGTCTAATAAATAGCTGATGCCCTCCCAATGCCTTCCTGCATATCGATATATCAGCGCATTTTCTTTTTTTCCCTTTCTACCAGTCCTGCATTAACATTCTGGCATCATAACATGAAAATGATTAGGAAAATTTTAGTTGTTTGCGGATTAATTTTCTGGTAATCCTACCTGTCTTTCAGTGCTCGTGGAATGAAGGAACTCTGGGCTGGGAAGGCCCCAAAGGTTGTAAGGAGGTCAGGAGAGACATGGGAACCATTTTGTACTGTCATTGCACTGATAGCCTAACGACAATAGTGCTGGAGCAAACTTCTATGTACAGTTACAGTTACTGTTGTAAGCAGTTATGGTTTGATGTATGTTAATAAGTTGTTAGGTTAAAATTCTCAAAAGCACATAAGTGACTTAGAAGCCTACATCCCATTTTCAAAAGAGACTTTGGCACTTAGAAGCCTACATGTCAATGACATTCAAAGGGGTTTAAGCTCCTAAGAGCTTGCGTAGACTAATAGTGAATGGCATGTAAATCTACAGCACATTAGCATGCCATCCATGAATTGTGCATGTTGACACTGCTACCACACACTAAAAATTCACTAGTGTGCAATGATCTAGTTCCAGTTCGAAGTGGAGTAGATCAGAGCACATTAGGGGAACTTTAGTGCACAGTAGCAGGGTCCACACCCCAGCTTGCCGCACACCAACTGTTCATCTTGATAAGCCCTAAGTCATTTAAGTGCCTTAAACATTTTTACTCTTGTCTTACTGCATTTTTCTGTATCAAGGAGGTCAATTTGCTGTTGGGTATTTTATATGTGTTGAACCTTTGTTCCAGGTTCGTAACTCTGTAGGTGCAAGGAAGTTCAAATGAGAGTTCTTGCAGAGGAAATGTATCAATGAATTGGCATTTAGTTCAGTGGCAGGTGGTTTCTGAATTCTGATATAGTAACGGGAGGCGGGAGAATTATGGATGTCCCAGGACAGTGAAATCCAGTGGTACAGACGGCTGGGGTCAACGTGGGGCAACTACAACCCTTTTCACAAGGGTATAATGCTTGTCAACTATGGATCCAAGGCCTGGGAAAGTTGAATGACCAAGTCAGTTCAAGAAACATGGGGATCTAGGGGCCTCCTGTATTATTTATTTGGTCCAAGTGGGTGGTCTACAATCATTAGGTTGGTGGTTTCTACCCCTTGCTACAACAGCTATTTTTCTTGTTAGGGTTGTATTCTCTTTAACCTCATTCTTACAGTCAGACTGTGAGTGCTTTCCATTCTGTGTGTTGTGTGCAAATGGCCACATGGTGGACCTTGGAGGGTATGCTCTTTGTCAATGGATGATACATTTTGCTATTATTCCCAACATTAGAAACCAATAAAATCAAGGAAGAAATCAACATGCAGCCATTAGAAATGAACAATTCCCATGAGATTATTTTATTCAACCTTCTACACCAATGCTCAATACAGTATAGTTTCAGGTGCTTTGTAGAGTCTAGTTTTTAAAGACTCACAATTGGGCTTTCACCACTTTCCTTAGGATACTATTCCAGTGTGTAATGGATCTTACTACAAGATGTTTTTTCTCTTATATTCATATTAAAATGTCTCTGAAAACTGAGCTGCAGAACTCTTGGTTTAATTCCGACTGTAAGTCCTATCACCAGTACCAAACCAAGCAAAACAATCACAGATTGAAAGAACATCATGACTTTCATTCCCTCATAGCTTTCTTTAAAATTTCCTTTGAGGATGAAATTTCTCAGGTTTAATTTCAGCCCAAAAGTGAATTTTTGGAAAGTTGCTATAAAGTAAATTAAACTGTTTTTGAGTTTGGGGGGAAGCAGGAGGAACCCCTTCAAATTAAGATACTTTACTCAAAGAATTCAAAATGATTTTGGAAGCTTCAAGCTTCCCATGGAGTTAGTCTTCATGGTTAAGGACCTTTGATATGTTTGAAGTCCCTGGCAAAATCATGGAGCAGGTTCTCAAGGGATCCATTTTGAAGCACTTGGAGGAAAGGAAGGTGATCAGGAACAGTCAACATGGATTCACCAAGGGCAAGTCATGCCTGACCAACCTGCTTGCCTTCTATGATGAGATAATTGACTCTGTATACATGGGAAAAGCGGTGGATGTGATATATCTTGACTTTAGCAAAGCTTTTGATATGGTCTTCCACAGTATTCTTGCCAGCAAGTTAAAGAAGTATGGATTGGATGAATGGTTTTCTATAAGGTGCATAGAAAGCTGTCTAGATTGTCGGGCTCAACGGGTAGTGTGATCAATGGCTCAATGTCTAGTTGGCAGCCGGTATCAATGAAAATTATTAGGGGGCTGGGGCATATGACTTACGAGGAGAGGCTGAGGGAACTGGGGTTATTTAGTCTGCGGAAGAGAAGAGAAGAGTGAGGGGGGATTTAATAGCAGCCTTCAACTACCTGAAGGGGGGTTCCAAAGAGGATGGAGCTACGCTGGTCTCAGTGGTGGCAGATGACAGAAGAGGAAGCAACGGTCTCAAGTTGCAGTGGGGGAGATGTAGTTTGGATATTAGGAAACACTATTTCACTAGGAGGGTGGTGAAGCACTGGAATGGGTTACTTAGGGAGGTGGTGGAATCTCCATCCTTAGAGGTTTTTAAGGCCCGGCTTGACAAAGCCTTGGCTGTGATGATTTAGTTGGTGTTGGTCCTGCTATGAGCAGGGGATTGGACTAGATGACCTCCTGAGGTCTCTTCCAACCCTAATATTCTATGAAGTACTTTGGTTCAAAAATCAAAATCTTATGAGCAACTGGAAATGTTAAAAGTGACTGGAAATGACATGGTGGTCACGAACAGTACCTCATTATTGTGCTGTAGGCTATGCCACTTCAGAGAGACAGGAAAGGAAGATCTTTTAAATGTGGGTGAATGGACAAAAGCCCTTTCCCCTGAACGGTCACTGTATGAGTGTGAGGGTTGAGAGTATCAATAATGAGCAATCTGAGACTGTGTTTGTTTTGTAACTGTAAACAAACCACCTTAAGTGGAGTAGACTTCATATATAGTACTGAAGGAGACAGCTTTTTCACTGGCACCCACTGTAAGCCCTGCCAAATGGACCAAACATAAATAATGCTGTCAAAAATTGCTTAGCGAGCATCTTTACCTCGCATCTATCGAGCATGCCAGCTTGAGCTTTAGCCTGCAGAGATTTTAAAAAATGTGAAAGCAGTTTATGTCTTTGACAGGTTCTTACTGTAAAAGTTAAGAATATATATCATGATCAGAGAGAGATGCATGAACAGCTGATTATTGCAGACTCCACACAATTATGTTTAGGCAGGAAGGGGAGGAGGGACCCATCAATGACTCACATTGTCTAACATTTTGCAGAGAACAAGGGTAAGTCACTGATTTCATAGCCACAATATTGAAAGTTTCTTTTTAAAACATAGAAGAAAATGTTAGGAATATTTTAGGTGAAAGGTTTGGATGCTTTTATAAGAATTCTTTCTAAATTGGGGTTTTCCTATAGAATGTATTTTAAGAGAGATCTTTAGAAACTGACTGAATTTATTGGCACAAGTTTTTAATTATATGCTTCTGAAAACTATACCTGTCTGTACAAATCTTTTCCCCACACTCACCCATTTTTGGAAAGCACAATGGGCCTAATCCTACTCCCCATTAAAGTCAATGGGCATGTGAACACGGACTGCAATGGGAGCAGTATCAGGTACAATGTCTGCATGTGGGTGTCAACACCAGCTCAATGAAAATGTGTTTTGCCACAAACATAACTCAACCCTTCATCTGGTCATTAGTAAATTATCCCTTAACCATTCATTTATTTATCTCATAATCAAGACGCTGAATGACACATTCTCTTTTTTACTGAAATGTTCATTACATTTCAAAAGAGTGTCAGAACAACAATATAAAAGAAGTTCCCTGGTTGGGTTAAAGTGGAAAGACCCCAAGAGAAACCCCATCAGGAACCACCCCGCTATTGATGATCACCCACTGGGAAATCCATAAGATCCTAGAATATCTTTGAGGACAGGAGTATGACTGCAGTATTAGTCATTTGTGGTTTTGTAGAATTTCTATATGCATGGGTAATTGTAATTTTACTTATCACTTTAAATAAAACTTGTAGTA
The DNA here is from genome assembly GCF_013100865.1 of Trachemys scripta elegans. Taxonomy (NCBI): domain Eukaryota; kingdom Metazoa; phylum Chordata; order Testudines; family Emydidae; genus Trachemys; species Trachemys scripta. The sequence continues at coordinate 17,968,428 of NC_048308.1, read as the reverse complement.
CAGATAAGATTTATTTGGGCATAAGCTTTCGTGGGTAAAAAACCCTACTTCTTCAGATGCATGGAGTGAAAATTAGCAGGCATAAATACTGTGTCTGTAATGCCCGCATCTGTAATTTTCACTCCATGCATCTGAAGAAGTGAGGTTCTTACCCACGAAAGCTTATGCTCCCAATACTTCTGTTAGTTTCAAAGGTGCCACAGGACCCTCTGTTGCTTTTTACAGATTCAGACTAACACAGCTACCCCTCTGATACATATTCTGATAGTGCTGTTTGTTTGCCAAATGTATAGAGCCAGCTCCTGCTCTCACTTATATTGTTTTCCTACCACTTAAATTCAATTCGTTTTGATGGAAACACTATTTTCACTGGTGTCTGATAGTACAGAATCAGATCTTTAAGTTTTAGTACCATTAGTACAATGATCAGAACAAATATCCATAGGGTGCCATATATACCACAGTTATGCTTCTCTGATTATTTTCTGATATCTAGTGTTTTAATTTGTTTTCTGGTACACATTTTTACTGTATTTTTACTGCACTTATTGACCTACTACTTTAATGATTTCCAATCTATGAGCTCTGATTTATTTACAGTAGCCTTTTTTTTATTAAAGTTCCTGAAGCTTATTCATTAAAGACTTAAAATCAGCTCTTTGAAATTTTAAAGTCTGTTGAACACAGGAGGTTTAAAACACTGTTTAATTCACTGAAAATGTCAGAGGTCCTGTTTCTTCTTTTCAAACAGAAAAGGGCAGTTACATCTCCAATATTGCCATAATAGCAATACTGTATATTTAATGGAAGCTACTTTTATGGGATACTAAGTATCTGAACATTAAAAATCCAATGACACTCATAATTCATTTGGCATATTAAAACATGTAGTTTTACAGGAGTCTCATTACAATTCAAGCAATATTAGTTAACTGATATAGAAAATAAAGTGTTGCCAAATTATCTCTTTGGTTTATTTCTTTGAACAGTTCCATTCCATGGAAAGAGGCATATAGTAGCTACAGTATGACTTGATATAGCATTGTTCTTTAAACTACTATTCCAACAGTGGTGACTGCTCGCCTACAACAACTGGTTCCTATGACAGTACCATAACTTCTAGCTTTGAAGGATTCAATTTTTATTAATAAATGTCGGTAAATGTCTATTTCACTGTATACACACAAACCAATGAAAACATATTTTTACAAATAATAATCTGAAGGTACATCTACACTGGAATAAAAGGTCTGTGGCACAGCACAGATCAGCTGACTCAGGCTTGCGGGCTCAAGCTGCAGAGCTAAAAACTGCTGTGTAGACATTCAGGGATCCCCCACCATCGCATGTCTACACAGCAATTTTTGATCCCCAGAGTGGAGCTGCGTGAACCCAAGTCAGCTGAACTTAGCCAACTGTGGGGTTTTCATCCCTGTGTAGACAAATTTTGGATGGTGCCATTAAAATATTGCAGGTCATCTCAAATAGCTGCTAGTAAAACCTTTAAACCCCAGTATACTAACTTGTGTTGTAAATAAAACTATTTTAAAAAACACACACGCACATTTTAGATGGTCTTCAAATGGTTTGAAATTATATTTTCTTCTTACGTCACCTGTAAGCCATACACCTTAGGCATCATGCACCCACCCTGACAGGCTTCAGAGGAAATACCGTGCTATAGTTTTAGTCTCTGCCTCTCTCTTCCTCAATCTCTCCTGTTGGAGATGTTCATGTTTGTACAAACAATTAAATATTAATCGGGCAACAGAGAGCGTAAGATTGACTCTACAGCCTCTATAGGGCACTCACAGGACATTGGGAGACTCAGGTTCAAGATCCTGCTCTAACAGATATTTAATTATTTATACCAGCTACAGCAGGAGAGATTGAGGGAGACACCCCTATCCCAGAGCACCCAATAGCTTTGAGTCAGGGCACTCAGCTGGGATGTGGGAGACTGAGGTTCCTCATGGGCCTCCCCTATCCCAGGTGAGTGCCCTAAGCACCAGGCTACTGGCTATGCTGGGATGGGGACCAGAAATTCTACCCTGGACCTGAGGAAACCTTCCTGATGAAAGTTGTATTAAAAGGGCCCTTTCACAGGAAGGTTTAGTTTCAATGAATCAGCACCTTCTAATGAAAAACTTATGAGCTTAAAATTCCCCACCCTACTCTCAAGATTAGTACAAAAAAAATTCCATAGACGTTCTAGCAGTTCTTAGCTTTATAAGGCCTTAAGGTTGCTTGATTTTCCTCTCACATTGGAATAACTTCACTGAAGTTGTGGCAGTTCACCAATGTGAGAGAAGACTCAAGGTTTTGAAAATACCATAAATACCTTTCAGAAGTAAATCTGAGTTATTTTAATAGAGCACTGAAGTACAATAGAGTGCACCCACTCTGTCCTGTGGATGCGGAGATCTTTTTCTTGGAAACCCACAATTAAAGAGTGAATCACAGACAATGTTCTTGATGAAATCTTGAACTAAATGTAAATTAAATGAGCAACTACTGTAGGTGCAATCTTTGGCAAAGGAAAAAGTGAACTATTTTTTGCTTTTAGCAACTGTGGTATGGTTTGTGCTACTTCAGTTATCTAGGTGAAGAGATAAGTAGATTTAAAACAATCTAAATATGATTAAGATAACTTGTTTTTCACAGTTTACCATAAAATGGGAACAAAACAAGAAAAAGTTGCAGGAATTGCCTTTTGATCTAAAATGTCTTCTTCTTTACAGCGAGGGCTGTCTACAAAGCTGAGTGCGGATTACAGAGAACTGATGCTGCCGTAGTTTTGATACCAAGAAGGAAAGGAGCTGGTAGTTTGGTGGAGATGAAATATTAATGTATTAGGCCATTCTGGCTCCCATATAAGTTAGTTAAGGGGAGTTTTAATCAAGTGAATTTAGTTGGAGCAGGATGAGGCCCATTAGTTAATCAAACAGTTTTCCTTCATTTTTATTGTACATATTTAAAATTATTAAAAAGAAAAAAAGCAATAGGCAGGTAGCGTATTATCAATGAGCTATTCACTTTCAATACTTTCATTATCCTCATACATTTGAAATGTAATAGTAAAAACTAATATATATTAACCTGGTAATTCTGTTAAATGGAGCCCTTTCAGAAGTGAAATCTAGGTACCTACATACTGTGTCCAGATACTGAAGTCATGCATGAACTAAAAATATCTAAACCATCATTTCTTCCATGGAACTTAATGGAGGGAGACCACAATAACAGCAGTGATAATTTGCACAATGCAGTGCAACGCCGTACAAGAATTTGTGACTTTCATCCTAGTTCACTCTAAACGAATGTTATTATCTTAGAATTTTATTGTGGGCTGGTTTTATTCCTCTGTAATTTCTTCTGGTGAGGAATATTCCTTTCCTTTTAAATTTCTGAGATGCAAAGGGAATCTGTCAAGCATGTAAATGAACACTAAGCAACCAGTTGTGTTATCAGTGTATGTGTGACACCTGTAAATGATAAGTCTGCTCAATGAATTCTAAAAACTGATTTCCTGATATGAGGTCTCAATTACAAAACACAGCATATATAATAATGCAAGCCAGCTATAACCACACAATTTTAGGGCCATGCATTCAAATAATTCATATTTCTCTCTTGGCACAGAAAACCTTTATAAGATACAAACAATCTGTATTTCATAATTTAAAATCTACAATAAAATATTTGCAAAATATTATTGGGCAAGTTTAAGAGCAGCATGTGGAGATTTGGCTGTCTCTCTCATTAAAACTAATGGGTGCTAACACCACTAGTGAATTTGGTAAATGCAAAAAGTGTGGGAAGAGGTGTAGACAACCAGGTATAGTCAAAATTGGTTCATGTATCCCATATTTGGAATCTGGTTCTGTTACTAGAGAAATTGAAGTGACTATATCAGAGCCATTTTGTGCACTCAGCCACCATTAACTGGAAGAGAGAACAACACATAGTTAGAAATAATTTGAGCTTTGTATAAGCGTACAAAATAACTGCAGCTGCAGTTTTGCTGATAAGAATGGAAACTAAAATTGGAAGAATCATGAGAATGGGCAGAAGTGTGGATGGCTGAGCTTGGATCTGGGTGTTCATGATTATGAGTTTTTGCTGATATTATGACTAGGAGTTGCTTGCTGATATTAGGAAAATTGTTAGAGTGCAAGGGTTTACTATGAGTTATTAGCTTAGTTTTCAGCAACCTATAAAAATTAGTCAGAATGTGTAATTTGGAGAAGTTTGAAGATGTTTTTCTATGAGCTAGGAGGCCAAGATCCAACTCTCAGGTGGCTAGGAGGAAGGCTGGCCACCAGAAACCTGCCACTGACCACTCAACAGCACCTCAGATTTTGGGTAACTATATCAGGGTTGCTCTAGACTATTGTTATTTTAGATGTGTGCTTTAGACTCAATAAAAAAGATTTTTAGAGGAAAAAACACTCTTGTTTGTACCAATCATTTATCTGACGGAGAAGCTGTGTCCCGCATCACTTTATTTCCTGAAACCTCCTGGAGATAGGAGAATATAAGTTAGTGTAGATTCAGGTTGAGAAAACCCTGTGCAACAGTTCTGTGGTTAGGAACTTCTCACCTGGATATAGTGTATACCAAGGATTCATATATTTTTGAAAATGAAAATGTTACAGATTTCACAGAGACACTGAGGGAATGCAAATTATGTAAAAATGAATATATGAATTTTGATGAAAATATTTGATGGGGAGAGCAGCCCAGAGCCCAGGCTCTAGCCCAAGCCTGAACATCTACATTGCAATTAAACAGCCTATACCCTGAGCCCCACGAGTCTGAGTCAGCTGACATGGGCCTGTCGCAGGTATTTAACTGTAGTGCAGACATACCTGAACTGGATATGCTAAATATATCCTATATGTAAGTATTTAGCTTGATTGAGTTTCTTCATCATCTTTACAAACTTGACAGCTCAGGACTGATGAGCAATGTATGTACTTTATACTATGGGGCACAATCTTTCAGACTTCACTCTCCAGAAACGAATGTTACTTCAATGGATGTTACAGGAACATAAGGACTATTTACTTTATTTTACTCACCTGCAAGACTTTCCAAAGTCTATGTTTTCTGCCCACCAGATAATTACTCTACTAATACCTGGTTTATACAGACAGAAAATTTACATTCTCTCTCCACTACACAAACTCAAATTATAATTGATTTCTCTGATGGATTTTCTAATGCATATCTATTGCTTCTCTAACTACTAAAGTCCCGACTTACTGATGTTTGTTTTATCTATGAACAAATTCCCACAAATATAAATCCTGTCTGACACCAGCTCTTAGCCACAGGAAAATGAGACATAGAAGACCCCCCTTCCCCTCCAGAGATTCATGTTTTAGGAACATTATACTCAAAACAAGAGCCTGATTCTCACAAACACTGCTGGGTGTACTACTTACTTCTGACTTCAATATAACTACTTAAGGCAGCAAACATTATGGCTTGTAAGTGTTTGCAGGATCTGGCCCTTAATACAAATAAGACAGCTACATAGCCTTATGTAGGATATTACATGTTTACAACACTTTCCAAACATTAACTCATTAATTTTATAATGCTAAAGCAACGAACTTCAAGTGCTATATTTAACAGTTATTCTGGCATTATTAAATATATAAATTATAGTAATGAGAATTAAAATTCATTGCAATTATAGCAATAAATGTGGATCCAGATCTGGAAAAGGACTTTCTCAGTATTCTTGAGGTTTGGCCCTTTTTAAAAGAGCAAGATAAGAATTTAGCGTACAAATTTGAATCCAAATCTGGATTTCCTCAATTGCATTTGGTTTGGTTTCCATCTTTAATTTACTGATAATGAATTGCAAATTTCCAAATTTTGGAACATTTCAGTTTTTTTGAACTACCCTATTATGTTCTTTTATAGTAACTTCTTTTAAAGTGGGAAGTAACTGAGCTGCCTGAAAGTTAACTGCATTTTTTTTCTGAAAATTTTGTGTGTATTGGTGCAAGTTTGTCAAAGGGTGGTTATCTGAGAAAGCGGTTGTTGTGTGTACTCTCCTGCCTCTCTGTAGTTATAGTTATATAACTTCCAGATCATACACCAGCAGTATCACATTGTCTTTCTGACAGTCACAGAATTTATTAAGGATATTGCTTATTCCAATATTTTATCATGGATTGATATTATGGGTCTGGTCCTCCCCTACTGAAGCCAATAGAAGTTTTCCCTCTGACTTGAATACCAATAGGATGCGTCCCCAGCTAATACTTTTGACACAGGGCAGCTTGCTGCAACGAGACAATTGGATAGTTGCAGCAAAGATCATGCTTCTTAGATAGTGAAGGAATCATTTGAATAGATATTCCCAGACAGCCACAGATGCTTCTTCTGAGACTACTGAATGTAGATTAAGGAACAGATTCGACCTACTCTGAGACATTTTTAAACCTTTTATGGATTAAGGCCCACATTTTCAGGACTTCTCAACACCCAACAGATTCAACACAATGGGAGCTGCTAGCACTTACAGAAATCTAGCCACTTTATCTAGATGCCTACATCTTTTGAAAGGCCTGTGTCCTACTAGATGGTGAGAGCCCCTTTTGAGGTGCTGAGCACTCTAAACTGCCATTCAAATCCAAGAGACTGAAGGGTACTCAGCACCTGGAGGTTTGGGTCTCCATGCTCATAAGGTGATGTTATTCCTTAGAAATCTTTCAACAGCATTGTTCATCGTATTCTGTCGGTTAAGTTAGCATTCAGTGTAGGAACTTGGAGAGCCTTTGTGATATATACAATAACAGGAATAAATATGTGTTCATTAAGTACTTCCCCAGCCAAATGCACAGATCAAAAACAGGGCACATTTTTCAAAATTGCATACTGACCAGGTTTTTGTGCTTCTGAAAGTCCTACTTAGAAGAGACCCTACTGCTAAATCCATATACAGTTGAATGTTACTCTTTTTCATTTATTAATAAGACTCAATTTTAGCCTCTTCAAAAACCTCATGAAAATATCAGTTTGCACAATAATTACCAGTAATTGTCAAGTTCTTGAAACACAAAAAAGCATCAGGGAGGGCCATGGAAGCAGACAGAACATTGGATGGGGTGGGCCAGGGCTCTGAGGTCATCCTGAGCGCGCTCTCTCTCTCAGGTGCTTGACTGGCTGGTTCTTGCTCACATGCTCAGGGTGTGGGTTCAGGAAGAAACTTTCCTCCAAGACAGATTGGCAGTGACCTTGACATGGCAGGGGGAGATTTGCCTTCATCTGCAGTATGTGAGTTCGTATCTCTTGCTGGGATTATCTGGGTATATTTCACTTAATCATTTCCCTTCTATTGCAGGGGCCTCAGGCATTCATGCACCTTGGTCTCTCCTATTCTCGGTCTGGTTTCAGAGTGGTAGCCATGTTAGTCTGTATCAGCAAAATGAACAGGAGTACTTGTGGCACCTTAGAGACTAACAAATTTATTTGGGCATAAACTTTCATCAAATTAGGGCTGAATAAAGACTGGGAGTGGATGGATCATTACACAAAATAAAAACTATTTCCCCATGCTAATTTCCCCCCTACTGTTAGTCACACCTTCTTGTCAACTGTTCGAAATGGGCCATCCTGATTACCACTACAAATGTGATCTTCCCTTCTGCTGCTGATAGCCCACTTTTATTGATTTGTCTCATTAGAGTTGGTAAGGCAACTCCCATCTTTTCATGTTCTCTGTATATATCTTCCTACTGTATTTTCCACTCCATGCATCTGATGAAGTGGGTTTTAGTCCACGAAAGCTTATGCCCAAATAAATTTGTTAGTCTCTAAGGTGCCACAAGTACTCCTCGTTCTTTATTCTTGGTCTGTAGAACATAATAGTCTAGTCTCCTGTGGCCTGTAATACTTTGGTCTAATATTGGTTGTTGGTTTTAATATGTAAGTGTATGGTGGCCTGATATACAGGAGGGCAGAACAGATGATCGGGTGGTCCCTTCTAGGCTTAAACTCTATGACTTTCTGGGCCATCATAAAATAAAGCTTGGCATGGCCCTATCATGTGAAGAATGCTCACAATTCATTAGACTCAACTAGTCCTACTTGTGGGAGAAAGTTCACAGATTTCTGGAGTTAAGGACTTGAAATGCAGAAAATAAATCTTGTTCTTGTCATGTTCCATACAGCAATTTCTAACCCCTGTGACACTGTCTTGTGTAACATCTCTTGGAGAACAGAAAGGATTCAAGAAAGTGCTGCCTAAATACAATAATGCTCATATGGTTAAGACACAAACACTGGAAACAGCTGACTCAAGTAACATAAATCATAGAATGATTAAAAGCCCTCATAACTTACGTTTAATTGAGCAATAAATCACAACAGACTATGAGAGAGTGCTGATTTATGTACACAGTACATAAAATGAGACAAGGCAGAATACACATCATTATACAAGACGATCTCTATTCATTCACATTTCATTAATGCATAAAAATCCACTTCTCTTTAGTTTCTCGACCTGTGGTTACACCCTACAACATATTTATCTATAAGACAAACCAATATCTAGCTATCTAACAGTAAATTAGTGTGGATTAACCAAATCTGTCCTTTTCAAACATGTGAATCCTTAAATTGTAACCTTTTATATTAACAATAAAAGGCCATATAGGGACTGAACTCTGGCAAAATAGTAACTGCCTTTACTAAGAAGTAAAAGCCAGAACAGGCTAATCTCACAATACATTTAAGTAATAAGATACAACAGGTGGTTTATGTTGGATGATGATAATTATCCAGCAGAACAGCTCAGGTTAGGTTACAAGCCTAAAGAACCACTGAGTGAAATGTTATGCTTGACTTCAGCCAAACTGTATGGGAATAAATGAGTGCAACTGATGCAGAGATGACATGACTGCTTTTCTAGCACAAATGCTGAAATGTCAACTATGGGAGGGCTCTGAAGAAGTTCTGCATTCTACTGCAGTTTAGGGGTGGATTTTACTTCCCCGTCTTATAATATAATATAATATAATATAATATAATAATGGAGATATCCCATCTCCTAGAACTGGAAGGGACCTTGAAAGGTCATTGAGTCCAGTCCCCTGCCTTCACTAGCAGGACCAAGTACTGATTTTGCCCCAGATTCCCAAGTGGCCCCCTCAAGGATTGAACTCACAACCCTGGGTTTAGCAGGCCAATGCTCAAACCACTGAGCTATCCCTCCCCTCCCCTCCCCTTCCCTTCCCTTCCCTTCCCTTCCCTTCCCCAACTCTTACCCTCACACAGAAGCCAAGTACCCGGAATCTTTAGAACTGGAGTGAATTTCATCTACAGAGAAGAATCTATGCACTTAATCAACATCTTTGATACAGGAAAGACATGTCAATCCCTCAAAAAGCTGTAATTGGGCTTGCAACTCCAAAATCATAATGCAATTCTCTGTCTAGCAGCCTGTTAAGGCTGATGATCCTGATACTGTCATCTAAAAAGATGTCTAAGTTGAATATTCAGATGCTAGCTTAACTGTGCATGCTTAGTTGATGGCAAGTGAGGAACAATCTATAGTCATATGATGAGTTATCAAGAGATAGAAAGCGTTCAATTTCACTTTATTTTATGCTGCAGTCTTGGGAAAGTAGATCAAAAGAACAACACAGAAGGAGAATAATATTGTGTACTAAATGGATATGACAAAGCAAACTAAACAAGCATGAGTGGATTCATTTTTGGGTAATGGACACAATAAATCTCTGTAAGATAAAAGTATTAATTAGTACTAATGTAAAGAGAATATAACAGCAACATTATCTACTTGAAATGGCAAAACTAATCATTTTTATGTTAACAATGGAACTAATTCAGATGCTGTACATGAGTGCATACCTGACTTTTTAGTAAAATTTCTAAGTGTTGGGTATATGAATTAGCATAATTTATTTCTTCATGTTCATTCTCATTATTTTGGACTAGTACAACTTAATTTCATATATATTCACTGATTGTTAACAAGCTGAGTATCAGAAAGTACTGAGTCACATTGTTAGGAGGACAGGTAGGACACAGACAGAACTTCTCTGCTCTGGATGCTAAAGAAACTCCATCCATTCACTGGAAGTACAGATAATTTATATCAAACTCTCCTTTTGCTTAAGATAAACAAAACCAGCCAACCAAAGCTAATTCCTTGGTCCTAACTGAAGACGCACAAAATCTGTCAAGTGTGTAAGATAAACTTTCCTTTGTGTCTCCTTTTTTAGGGGCTTCTTCTGGCTTTCTTAACTGGCTTTCCCAACTCCAACAGTAATTTAAGTGCCTATAACAACAGAATTGCCCATATTTTTATCTGCTCCCCTTTCCAGCTCTGGAATGCCTTTGTACAATTAACTATTGGTCTGCTTCAATGATTTCACCATTTACGACCCCACTATTTTCCACTTCCATCTCTTATTAATCTGCTCCCTTCAACATCTTGATTACAGGTGAAATATAACTTCCTTAAATCAAAGTCTTAACTCTGTTGATTCATTTTTAGCCAGTAGCCCAGTGGGCCAGCTTACCTCTATTATATTCACTGCTTTGCATTATATTCTGCTTTATTATATTCAGCAGTAATGCAAGGAATGTACAGGCTTGTATCCTGTAAGACATTGGCTTCAGCAGTTAGCATGAGGCTTGAGGCCTATTAACTTTGGCATAGATAAACTTAGGTAACTCATAAGTTTTGGGGAATTGGAAGTAGAGTGTAGGGGGGGATTTTGTGCATAATGACATCAGCCAACCACAAAACATGAACTGACACCAGCTTCTGGAAGGTTTTGGACAGAACATCCGACCGCAAGAATGTCATGGCAATGAATTGCTGTATATGATAATGGGGCGAAATCATAAATACACTAACCTACAGGAGGAGGACACCTTAACATTGGTAAGGGAAGGAAGTACAAGTAAGGAAGAGGGGAAAAACCCCTGTTGAATATGCATTAGACATGGTAACATCAGCATCCCAAGACATCCCTGGCATCCCAGGACCGTAGGAGAGAGAGATATAGCCCTTGGGAGGGGGTTCCGGCGCACGGCGCTCGGTGGGGGTGCGGCGCTCTGGGGGGGTTCTGGCGGCGCTCGGCGGGGGGGCGGTGTGGCGCTCGGGGGGGAGTGGGCTCCAGCGCGTGGCGCTCGGCGGGGGGGGCGACGTGGCACTTGGCTGGGGGGGGTTGGGGGCGGCGCTTTTTTTTTTGCTGCTTGGGGACAGCAAAAAAGCTAGAGCCGGCCCTGGGAAGAACCACCACACGGCAGAACTTAAATTGGAGATTTCAAAGCAGTAGAGGGAATTTATCCGCTTGTCTTCCATTAAAATGAGTTGAAAAGATGTGATTAAGTCCCTTGCAGTGTTCTAGCAAATCTCAGCCCAAGTACTAACATACATATCTACAATATAATGATTGCAAAAACTAGGTTTATTTAGCATGGAAAGGAGAAAAGCTGGAGAGACCTTAACTGAGGTTTTCAAATGAATAAAAGGCTGAATGAACACTTATGAGTTTCTCCTTTTATAAGAAGGGGATGGTTAGCAAATTTGGAATAAGTAAAAGGAAATACCAATACTACAGTACGCGTGGGCCAGTTTTAAAAGTCAGTCTTTTTCTACAATTACCACTTAGTGGCATGTGATATCCCACAGTCTTCCTCTGTGCATGGGACAGAAGATGTGGTAGCTCAGATACCTTTGTGTGTACATTGTGACTTTTTAATTGCATTGCATTTTTAATAGTCACCACTGTACAATTAAATAGAAGCAACCAATGCCACAGGAGAATTTTTAGAAAAAACAGTTGGATAGTTTCCTGACTTCTAGCAATAGCAGCAGTTGTGCAAGGTTAGTGCAATAACTCAAATTCTTCAGGGTAATACTTGATCACCTGCAGGGGTCTACTTCTTCACACTTGTCTCTTTCTTGCTTACACACACACTCACGTGCGCACATACAACATTACACAATTGACTATGTTCATCATGGGGCAGATCCTCGGCAGGTGAAAACTGTCATCACTCCATTGAAGTCAATGGAACTACAACAAGTGACATCAGCTCACCAGTTGCAGATTTGTCACATGTTTGTTTGTTATGTCTTTCTCTGAAGCATCTGAATATCAGACTACATTGTATCATGATTGAACCTGACAAGGTAAATGATACTTGTTCATATTCATATTCTATATGTTCATATTCTATATGTATTATATATAGAAGTCATTCCTTAAGAGATATCATATGTCATATTTAAGTCCAGCAGTCTTGCAAGAACCATTTAAGAGACAGAACAAAGAACCAAAATGGGACATTATAGACTACTACAAAAATCACCTTTTAATTATACTGAGACTTCTTACACAGTCAAATCTCAAGTCACAATGGGAGGATTTATTCAGGCATCCTGTAATGTGGAAAAGTTTGCTGAGAACATTATTTTGTGCAGACTGTTTTATCCTTCCTGACATTATAAATGGCATTAGATTTGAAAAGGTATAGTTTAAGGTCAGTTGTAATTTCTGTAAAACGCCTAGCTAGTCAGAAATTTATTAATTTGCTATTTTAATTTAAATTTCATAGGAGTCAAAGTTACCTTGCTGTAGAGATGGCTTATTTTACTTTAAAATATCGATCAGATTGATTACATTGTATTGTAACTATAGACTAGATAATAAAATAGATGTTTGGGGAGGGTTTATTAATATTTGATGCTTTCTTGATCAACAATGTAATTTAAAAAAAATTAGAAAAAAATCTGCCCTAGCTACAATGGTCTTTCTGATATAGGTGTGAAGAGGTCATCCAGTGGCCTATACATAAAATCAGTATCCTGCTGTATTATAAAGAAATGGGACTTTGAGTAAGGATATATTCTAATGTAGAAAAGTTTCATTACAGGATAACATAATCATGTTTTTTCTGTATTGTACAAAGATAGGAAATCTTATATAGGCAGTGTAATTAAAAGTCATGCTTTGTAATATAGAGGAATATTCACTTTAAACATAAATATGCCATGGGAATTTATTTCTCACTGTAGATTGGGGCCTTTAACCAAAATGACTCCCTCTTCCTCACAGCTTGCATTCTTCCCCCATAAAAAAAAAAAGACACTGCATTTTGAATACTGCAATACTTTTAACTGAACAATATTCAGCTCTACAATGATACTATACTGGCTCATTTGAATTGGTGCAGGGTCCACAGAACCAATAGACTAGAATGTCAATAGGAACTTTAAATACCCTTGTATCTACACTGTATTTTGTCCAAAGGAACAAATAGAATGGGTCAAACTCTTACTTATTAACCAATGGTGAAAGTGTCTACAGGCAGAGATGACGCAAATGGCCCTGAATGCAGCAGCACTCCAGTAGTTCTCCTGAATGAAAGGATTGTGTGATATTGTTACCACAGAGAGAGCACTCATATCACAGTTCCTGGCTTCCTCCACTGGATCAGTCATGGCAGTGATACATGTGACCTCAGCATGCCCTGAGATCCCTCATACTAACTTCTTGCTGAAATAAGCTAAGCATGTAGTCCTCCTGCTGGTTCCTGAAGTTAGCATATGAGGAGCAGCTGGCCAGTGGGTATAATAACTGCTCCATTGTTTCTGAACAGCATGCATTTCATTCATGATGGTTTATCTGCCAATGTGAATGGAAACACATCACATAAGCCCAATCATGGGTATAAAGATGTGTTCTTTCTGACTTAACTTGCTCTCCTTGTTTCGTATCCTCATGAGCAAAAGTCTGGTGAGAATAAGTCTTGAGGTCAGTGAAACTTTCTCCACCAATATATGAAAGCATGAATCAGACCCATTCCAAAGATAACCTAATGGTTCAAAAAACACCGAAGACCTGATAAATGTCAAAACATAGATTTTTACCTATATAAAATAATGTAACAATGTTTAAAAAATTGACAATGGAAAGGAAAGATGGTATTGTCAAAAAAGCAAAGTCCTGAGAATCAGGAGACCTTGGGAACATCACATGCCTCAGTTTCCTAAGCTATAAAGTGGGGATAATATTTATCAGCCTCTTAATACGGTTGTGAAGCTTATTTCATTTATATGTGGAAAAAAATTGGAGTCCTTGGATGGAAGGTCTTACAGAACAGCAAAGAATTATAATTAATTTCTGTTAGGTTCTGGTTGACTTAGAATATGATCCAAAGGAATTGACATACCCCTATTTTGTAGCCATTACAACACAAGCATGGTTACATTGTCAGTAAGAGAATCTTTAGAATTGTTTTTGTTCTTTTATATATATAACTATATGAGAAAATAAAGACAAAGACAAAAAAATCCTACAATCTTAAATTAAATTTACCAAAGCAAAGGACTTCATACATTTTCGCTCTCTTTAGCTCACCCTATTTCTAGATAAAACTATCATATCTGTTATAATATGTACAGAAAAGGTTACCCATGGTCCTCAGAGTCTTGTACCACCAACTTAGACTACAACGGGTGAGTTAAGGACAAATTGGCATCTTTAACTTGGCACGTTCTTGCTTTTGTCTAAATCATAGTTGGACTAGCATGATTTTAACTATGTAACATAATATTTACCTTTCAGAATGAGTGTGACTGTTTGTTCTCCAGAATACAGAGACACGGGGTATTGAATATTACACTGGAAAGACTTTGCAAAGAAACATTAGAAAACTTTTTTTTTTTCCTGTTCGTTCCTTTAAAAAGGCTAAATCTGCTGCCAAGGAATAACTAAGGCATCAATCCTATTGTGCTCCTTTGCTCCTAATACAAAGACAAGCATGAGTAAGTTCAGCCTCAGTCTTAGCCATTGTCACACTGATTTATGACACACAGTCTTGCAACATGACATACTGTCCACTAGAGATTTGGCACAAGCCAAATTTCTTTCCTTAAAAATACTGCCCAAACTAATTTAACTTCTTTTCCTGAGGTAAAATGATAATACTTTTTCTATTGGGCAACTTGACCTTCTACGTCTGGCTTTCCATTTAGTGGCATTTCAGAATAAAACAATCTCAGTACATTTCCTACTCTGTTACTGCATTTTCTAGTGCATGGTCATAAAAGATATAGGGTTTTTTTCTTTCAAAAAAGCCAACACAGAATTTCAATCAGAAGATGCCATTACTGGCACATTTTCAATTCAACATATAGAGAATTAAATATACAACTTCCTTTTACAACAACAAAAACTCTTGGAATGCACATTTAATTAAAGACTTTATAGTGATTTTAATAAATGGAGAAATGCAATCTGGTCAGTAGGGCAAGAGGTTGCCAGTTAGTACCTTTAGGTTCTATTCCTGGCTCGTCTACTGGTTCCCTGTGTAACACTGGGCCAATTTGTGCCTCTGTCTAATCCTTTGTAAGGTGAAGATAGTAATTACTGTGAGGTAGATGAGTGTTATGAGACATAACTAAGGTTTGTAAAGTCCCTTCAGATGCTCAGCTAAAAGGCACTACAGAGCTTGAAAGTTAATAGGTATAATTATAGGGAAGTGTGAAAAAACTGCATATAGTATAAAGTGAAACAAGTGTACTTCCCAAGAAATTGCTGAGCTGGGCAATTTTGCATGGAAAATTAGTTCTCATGCATGAAAATGGGCCTATGCAATACCCCTATTCAATAGAAAACAGTTACACTCCCTGCTTTGAGAAAATGTGAAAGCAAACCTACACCAAGAACATTGTATCACCCCATCAGATTTACCAGTTTCCAAGCAGACTGCAGAATTATGAAAATCAAGTCAGAATTATGAAAAAAGCAAAATCCTTGGTGGGAACTCTGGGTTCCCTCCGAAGTATCTTTATATCCTTGAATCCTTTCATTTGAAAATAGCTTATTGAAGCTGAATGCACAATTTGTGGCTGCTGGGAATTAAAGAGCCTTACACAGACCACTGTACAGACATATCCAACAGAGGATAAGTCTGCAGTCTTCATGGAAACTGGCAAATCTGATGGGGTTCTCGATGTAGGTTTGCTTTCACATTTTCAAAAGGAAGGGGGAGTCTAACAGGCAGCCTACAAATGTCAGGCTTTGCTTTCTTTCTCCACTCAGGAAGTGGATGGTTATCCTGATGGAAAATAGATTGTATTCACTTCAAAAACTCATT
The DNA here is from genome assembly GCF_013100865.1 of Trachemys scripta elegans. Lineage (NCBI taxonomy): Eukaryota > Metazoa > Chordata > Testudines > Emydidae > Trachemys > Trachemys scripta. The sequence continues at coordinate 17,952,261 of NC_048308.1, read as the reverse complement.
TTAGTTTTAGAAAAAAAGTCTGCATGGAATACAGGCTTTTTCAGGTTTTTTTTTCCACTGAGAATTTTTTCCACAGAGCTGCAGAAAAAAACCACACAAATAATTTTTTCTATATTATTAAAAATGACTAAAATTGGAAAAAATACTATCTGTACTATAATCCTATCTTTTTACTTTGGAAATAAGAGAAAAACATCTCTTTTTCTGTAGGAGAAATTGAGGTTAAGGGCAGGATTTAGGTATCTGAAACTGAATTTGACATGAAGAAAATCAAAGAAAGTACAATGGCAGAGACAGTGGCAAAAAACACAAGGTTTCTTACCCTGGTTAAGCAAAGCCAGAACTTGCAGTTTTTATTTCTCCCATCTCAACAAGGTTCTCAGTGTAGCAATCTATCAATATCAATGATGGTTCTTTTACTTACTGGTCAGCAGTATACCGCAGTCCATATATACTACAGATAGTAGATAAAAGAAGCATATAAATAACTGCATAACGTTATTGTTATTGATACAATAGTTTTACAGAGCACAGAAATGGCTCCATAGAACTCCAGTCCAATAAAAATGTAAGATCCACCTAATTGTGCCTTTGGAAAGGAGTTGCGGAAGAGTGCAACCAGCACAATTCTGGTTTACATTTCTGTTAGAGCAGAACTGATTGCAGAAGCCAGACAGGTTGTACTGCAGTGAGTGCTTTACTACAGATATTTTTGACATAGTTAAAGACCCTAATCATGCACTTACCTGAAGAAAAGAGTAAGCCTGAAATTGACCCCAATTGCATGGGACACAGTCAAAATTAAGAGCATAAACATGAAATCTATCTACTAGTCACAATCAACCAGTGGACAGACAGATACATGCAAGAGGTTTTAACCCAGGTCTTGCAAATAAGGATTTGTATACAGGATGATGGCAGAAAAAGAGGAAAATATTGCAGTGCTCTCTGTCTGCTTCTCAAATCCTTCATTGTGCATGAAAGTCATTGTTTCCTGAGAATGCCTGATTATACATAAGTATGCACCTTGTTCCATATGTTGACCCGAGATAAGACATGACATCTTGCTCCATTATAGTTACGATTCTTACAATGACAGTTATATATCAAAGGGACTTCTGCAGTAAGAGCAAGACTGCAGACAATAGGATGTGGTAATATCTATTATTTAAGGTTGCTCATTCCTTTATCTCTTAGAGGTTGCTTTCAGAAACTGACAACTTTGGCATATTTTCATCTTTGGGGCTGAAATTTGGCATATTTGTTGTTAGCCCCAAAACATTTTTTTCTAAATGTTTTCTAAAAGTTTTTTGAAAACTTTAGAAAAACAGTTCTATCATTTTCTAGAATGACAAGAGGATATAAAAATTCAAGCTGCCTTAACTTTGGCATATTCAAACTTCTGATCGCTCTGCTTCAAAACTGTAACATTTTCTTCATGTAGGTTTTTTCTTTTTTTGTATAGGATATATTTCAGAAGAAGCAGATCTGTTGTAAAGTGTAAGGGTAATTGTACTTCTCATATTCCAATGTATCCATTGTCTTTTCTGGAGTGAACACTTAAAAATGTCAGTGAGGATAACATGTTCATTTTAAATCAAGGCAAAATATAAATTTTAACTGCCAGAATATTTTCCTACTATATTTGGATCTAGTAAGACTACCAATTCCTGCAAAGAATATGTAGTAAAATATACACAAGAAATGTTAAAGAATGCAGGAAATAAAATATTTGCTGTTATTTGTTCTCAGCAGGGAAAATCAACTTGCCAACAATATATTTCTGAGCAATCAACAAAGAGATGATCCTTAGAATTCATGAGTCTTTAAAATAAGATGCATTTTTGTAGTAATCCCAAAAACGTATAAAAATATTCAAGCTATATACCCCCTCTAGTTCGTATTTAACCTTCCATCATGTAGAACTACATATTGAACAGCCTAGCAATTGCATGCTGTGTTGTATATTTAAATAAGGGCCAAAAAGGTACAAATGTAAATGTTATGCAACTTCTAACACGCACAGCATAGCAGAGAATATCTGGCAACTAACCCCATAATCCAATCATCTGTTTATAAAAAAATGATATTGAACTTTTACATGTTGTGTCCATTTAGTGTTGAAGGTATTGCAAAAACAATTTCTAGCACTTTGGGTCCTAAAATCAAAGTGATACAGTATATCACATAAGTTTGTGTTAAAACACTGGCTGTAAATTTCTTTAAAATGCCACAATTAATCAACTGATTTCACAGGGAAATATGTAGAGCAATTTAAATGATAAGATGCATAGATCAAATGATTAGATTAGAATACCTCACACACACAGCCCACAAGGATTTTGTTTTTTAATCTAAGATGTATTAGAAAGTAACACAAAACCATAGCAGAAATCCATGAGGATCTGATTCATTCCACCAAATCTGTAATTCTCAGCTGGTTCCATGAATGAGAGGCAGAGACTTTTCACTGAATTAGTTTATTATAAGTATTAGAGAATTGGTTTACTATGAGACAGGTCTCCACACTTAGAAAAAACAAACTACTATGGCACAGACAGATGGTTAGAAGTTATGGCACAGACTAATGGCCGATATCATGAGCTGCTGAATGCTTCCTGTAAGGTGCAGTGTCTCCTCAGGTCCTATAAGATTTAGTGGTACCCAATAACTTGAAGGGGCACAAAACATGTCATGGGATCAGATGCTAAAATCCCTCCCTCTCCCCTAAAACTTTGGAACCCAAGTTTCTTCTGCAATCTCCAATGAGAAACCTGAGCCTAGAGACCTGGTCAAAATATTCTGGAATAAAATCAGGGGAATATCAAGCAGGGAGTAGGAAGGTGATATCACCTCTGTATAAAGTATTAGTGACACCATTACTGGACTATTACATCAGTTCGGGTGTGTACGCTTTTAAAATGATGTTGAAAAATTGGAAGACACTGAAGAAAGCGATATAAGAACCTTGTATTTAATATGATATGAAAAACATTCCTTATAATAAGAGAGTTAAGAAGATTAATCTATTTAGGTTATTGAAGAAAAAGTTAAGAGGCAAGTTGATCAAAGTCTATCAGTAACTACATGGAGAGAAGTTATCAGATGGCTCTTTAAACTAGCAGACAAAGGCATAAAAGTATCTCAGGGCTAGAAGTAGAAGCTAGAAAAACAGATCTCTAAAAATAATTGTAAATGAGAAATCGTCATCCAATAGGGGTGTTCCTACAGGGGTCAAACAGGAAATTGTTCTGGCCCAATACTATTCAATATCTTTATCAGTGATCTGAAAAACAATATAAAATCATTGCTGGTAAAGTTTGCATATGACAAAAAATTGGTAGAGTGGTAAATAATAAAATCAGGTCAGATCTACAGAGGGACCTGGATTGGTTGGTAAACAGGCCTCACTTGAACAACATACATTTTAACACAGCTAAATGTAAGCTAGGAACAGAAAATGTAGATCAGATTTATAGGGACTGTATAGAGCTCACTGCAAACATGTTGACAGGGTTTTTTTGGTCAAAATTTTCTGATTCATCAAAATGGAAGCATTCTATGAGGAAACGTCAATTTCAATGAAATTATGATGAAAACCAAGCAGGTTTCCTGCCAATTTGCCTACCCAGCTCCTTAGCAATCCATGTGGTGGGCTTCTAGGAAGCCAGCGTTTCCAGGCTCAAGACTGCTCGGTAGCTTGGGCTCCCATTCCATTCCTCAGATAATTTTGGTATTTTGGAATATCTGAATTAAACCAAATTTTGAAAAGCGGAAAACCTCTGCAAAATGAATTACAATTCTGTGCCCGGCTCTAGGGCTTGATTTTGAAAAGCAACGACTCAAAAGAGGACTTGGTGGATAATCAACTGAACATGAGCACCCAATGTGATGCTGTGGCTAAGACAGTTGTGATCTTTGGACGTATAAACAGGAGAATATTGAACAGAAGTACACGGCATCAGAGAGATCATTACTGCAATATTGCTTATAGTTCGTGTGCCCACACTTCAAAAACGACAGATTGGAAAGAGTTTGGAAAAGAGTTACAAGAATGATCTAATGATTAAAAATGTTTAATCTATAGACCTAATATAAAAGAAGGGTTAAGAGTTGTCTTGATCACAGTGAAAGTTTCTACATAGGGAGAAAATTTCTGTGTAGTGGCCTCTTTAATTTAGCAGACAAAGGTATAACAAGAGCCAATGACTGGAAACTGAAGTTTGACAAATCTAGATTAGAACATTGGAGTAACTTTCTTAGGGATGAGATGGCTTCTTCAGATTTTACAGTCATTAAATCAAGATTAGAGGTTAAATCCTGGCTCCATTGAAGTCAATGACTTCAATGGGACCAGGATTTCATCCTTGATGTGTTTCTAAAAGTTATGCTCCAGCTCATCGCAAGTTATTTGACTTGATTCAGGAATTACTGGGTGAAGTTCTACAGCTAGCATTATAAATAAGATCAAACTAAATGATCACAATGGTCCTTTCTGGCCTTAAAATTTGTGAATGTATGAAATCCAAATGGTCTTCCCTACCATCAGTTGGGAAATACAAATCCTATTTTGGGACTAATCATGATCATCACAGATAGAAACCTAACCTCATGCCACCTTACAGGTGTGCCTATTATCCATGTGAAAACTAGAGAATTTGATGCAGTTCTTCTGACATTAGAACCTTCCATTCATAGGCCTATTCCAACGCACAGAGAAGTCAGTGGGAGTCTTTCTAGTGAACCCAAAGGGCTATAGATCACATCTCATATGCCTAGATTAGGAGGCAAAAAAGCTCAACTCCATTTAGATCATGAACAGTCATGTTTCTTGGCAAGGATTATACACCAGTGAATCCCCAAAAGTCAATAATTCTCAACTTTTGACTGTTTCTTTCCTTTAATGCCTTTTAAAAGGGGTTTGAAATTAGATAATCTAATAGGCAAGGACAGGGAAAACTTTATAAAAATATATTTATTTTTAATAGACATCATCTACTGTATCTTTGGGTGGCAAGAGTTCATATCTTTTCATTATGAAAGGAGCTCATTGTCGCAGTATGAGTTACTGTAGGATAACATTTTGCTTGTTTGGTGATCTGCCTGCTCTTTAAGGGAAAGCACTGAGGTATGGATATAATGAACCTTACCTGCATTCTCATATTATATTTCCTGAGAACCTAACACTACTGTTAGACTGCCACCTTTCTTTTTCAATGCATAGAAAGCAATAAAAAGATTTAAAAGGTTGTCTATATCTAGAAGGAGAAAAGGATAAATTGTGAATAACATTAAGCCACTTCGAATCCAGGCTTTCAAAACTGTCATACAGAATGCAGTTACTGCGGCCCCAGTTGCAATTTAAATGAGTGGTTCCTCTAGCTGTGGGACCTGCAGGGTATTAGATAAAGAAAGACCTAAACAAATAACATTATTGCAAAGTTCCATCACATATATGTGTTTTTGTCCCTTTGCCAATTAATTTTGACAGACTGCACCTACTGAGATATGAGAGAAGGAAAAACTTTAAATAATACTTTACCAATTTGATTTAGGGTACAAGTGTGTAAAATCAATCAAAATAGTTATGAAAACATTATTAGTCTTGTTTCCACATATAACATTATTCAGGTAGCTGTTTCTAAAATGTTGACTTTTTTAAGGGTAATAATTCAGTCATGGTATTTTTTCCTATAACGCCATTCTTGGATATTAAACAGATGCAGATTAACAGTACAGGGCATTTCCATTCATTACAGCTTTAATCAATACTGTATTTTAGTAACACTCATGCGACAGTAATATTTTCAGTGAGGTGAAGATTTGTGTGTGCCTTCCATTCACTTCAATGGGCGCTACTGAATGCAACTTTGGCCCAAAGTGAGGTTACAAAGATGACTTTCAGAGTGAAAAATGAAGACAATGAAATCCTATGAACCTGATTTACAATTAAAATGAATTTAAACTCTAATATTTAAAAGGTAAATCTTGGCCTTACAACGAATGAGTAAATAGCAATTTGCTGGTGCAACATATGTATTTAACTTCTAAGCTCTTTGGGACAGGGACTGTCTTTTTGTTCTGTGTTTGTACAGCGGCCAGCACAATGGGGTCCTGGTCCACAACTGGGGCTCTGAGGGTTCTGCTGTGATACAAATAATAAAATAACAACAACAATGGCAGTTGGGGCAGAATTCTCAGTCACATGCAAATTGGGATACCCCAGACAAATGGCCTAGGAATGCTATTACAGGGCCTGGATATGCACAGGAGTAATGGCTGTGTTTGGCGCTCTTCTCCACCCACACAGGTGTGTGGTCCATTGTACATGCACTCTGTATAGATCCGCCATGCCGCTGTCAGACACACATCTAACCACTAGTGCAGAAATGTGCCAGGATGTACTTCTCCCTGCTCTTTAGAGGGGTACAGCGTGCAAATCAGGATCTGAATTCGTGTTGGATATGATGGGCTCAAGAGTGTGAAATTCCAGGGAATTATGTCAGGTACTGTATTTGACAGTACACAATTATAGTAAACTAAAGGACAGCAAAGGCACCTCTTACAAGAGATTTGTATTAACCTTGCCTTCTTAATTAGATGGCTGCCTCCAGGGGTGAGATAGAGTAAAGGTGAACATTTACAAATACCTGACATGAAAATTAAGGGAGAATTTATAGTGATGCTGAATGATTTTGTTGTGGTTCTCTTTGGAAACAAATAAAAAATAAGAGATGTATTACTTATATATTATGATGTCAGCTTTAATAGACAATCTCCTTTCACTGTATTAAATTACCATATTATCTGAAGAAATGTTTTCCTCCTAATTTTCCATCCGAAATAGTTTAGTGTTCTACTTACATGCATTAGTGCACATTCCTGAAAATTATCTTGTAATTGTCTCATAGTAACTTTATAGTACCTTTAAAAAATAAATAGTAATAGTTTGCACAATTCTAACCAGTAAGATTTAATTAGCAAAAAAATGTTATCTTTTGAAATACTTAAAAACAATTAAAGAAGACCAATTTTTTAAATGATCAAGTCAGACATGATCAAAAACATTAACTTAAGGCATGGAAGATTTTTTTAAAATCATACTTTGGAGTTTTTCTTCGAAGGATATCAAAATGAAATTTGAGGAGCTACCTCAGTAACTACTTTATAGAAACCATAAACTCTATCCATAAGCTATTTGGTTGAGAACAGTACTTATTTAATGGCTCCTTACACTACACTGATCAAAGCAAACATATTTGATAATATTTTATTGGCTACTTGATACACCTCACCTGATTCTTCAGATCCAGTGTTGGGCATGGACGACCTCCATTGTAAGGCTTTTCTTTAAGCCACTTGGATCGAATTTTCATTCCAGTTCCACAAGAAGAACTACAAGTGGCCCAACTAGACCAGTCACTTAGTTTGCAATCAAATGGACAAGGAATTACACAAGATTCTTCAATGTATCCTAAAACAAAAATTCAGGAAAGACATCTTAGTCAAAGCGATATGATATAAAGTGCATCTTTCTTTTCTTCACAAACTTCTCAGAGTAATGTTTGTAACAGTTTGAGAATCATCTAACTAGAAATACTCTATATTAGGACTAACTAGAAATGTTCTATAAGGCCTGGTCTATACTACCCGCCTGAATCGGCGGGTAGAAATCGACCTCTCGGGGATCGATTTATCGCATCCCGTCGGGACGCGACAATCGATCCCCGAATCGGCGCTCTAACTCCACCAGCGGAGGTGGTAGTAAGCGCCGCCGACAAAAAGCGGCAGAAGTCGATTTTGCCGCCGTCCTCACAACGGGGTAAGTCGGCTGTAATACGTCGAATTCAGCTACGCTATTCACGTAGCTGAATTTGCGTATCTTAAATCGACTCCCCGCTGTAGTGTAGATGTACCCTAGGACAGAAGAAAGTGAGAAGATATTATAAGTGTTACAAATATTGAGGGGAGAATTACAAATAACTTCAGTTAACAATAACAGTTGTTACACTGGTATCAAGAGAAGAATCCGTGTATGGTGAAGATACTTTTCTTGACACTTAATTATGGCAGTATTGGCTAGAGCTAACAGTGGCTAGGATTTATTTTAAAAAATAACAAATCTCATGGAAGACATGATAAACTTGAATAATACTAAGGAGAACATGATAAGAAGAGAGTTCCACTGAAAATAAATAACTATTGGAAGTAACCGCTAGGTGGCAGTTGCGTACCCTATAAGAGCCTGCGCAAAAATAAGTTAGCTCTAGGGGACTGCATGAGCACCCTAGATCTAAACGTACATGGTGTTCTCTGTCTTTGGTGACTGGCATGGAACTAGCTGCCTCCATGTGTTCTTGCTTATTTTACTGCAAATTGTATTCTTCCTCTACTTTTATTCGCCCATTTTCACGTCTTTAGATGTTATTTTGGTTTAAACGTGAGATTTGGTATGGGGGAGGGGCCATGATAGAATGGAACTGGCCACAACAATAGATCACTGGCTGCAAGATCAGCCACCAGATCAGAAGGTCCACTCGTGATAACCGCAGAGAATGTAGTGATGGAAATGGTGACACAAACAGCTGAGTGACACCTCTGCTCTATCTCTGAGCCCTTTCATTTCCATACTTTCCCTTTAGTGTTTTCATCCTGCCTACCCCCTCTGCACATTCTTTGCACTATAAAATACTGGATTTTCTTACTTTACTGATTGTGCTAGAGCTAATTTAATGTGGTCCTATTGGCAGGCATCCTGGGCCAATAACAGAGACCAAGACAGCCAAATGGTCATGGAAACAGCTCATTTGTTCATTCAGAGACAAGTCTCTGTACTCTAGGGGGGAAAGGGACTGCCAATTATTGCAGAGGAATGCAAGAGTGAGTTTCTTGCACCCTCCCTGTCTTGCCTATATCTGGAACAGCCAGGCACAATTCGGTCTTAAGGAAATATTCATCTCCCAAAATAACTTTATTATAATGTATCAGAAAAACAATCCACTTGATTGTCAAATCTGAATCCTATGAAGCTAGCATGACACCAGCTGAAACACTATCTACACCAGGGGTTGGCAACCTTTCAGAAGTGGTGTGCCGAGTCTTCATTTATTTAAGGTTTCATGTGCCAGTAATACATTTTAATGTTTTTAGAAGGTCTCTTTCTATAAGTCTATAATATATAACTAAACTATTGTTGTATGTAAAATAAATAAGATTTTTAAAATGTTTGAGAAGCTTCATTTAAAATTAAGAGCCCTTCAGACCGGTGGCCAGGACCCAGGCAGCCACTGAAAATCAGCTTGCGGGCCACCTTCGGCACGTGTGCCATAGGTTGCCTACCCCGATCTACACTGTGAGCCAAAATGTACAAGCCAGAACCAGTATCTGCCATTCTGTAAGTCTGGAGAAGATGGAAATAAACACACAGGTCATCCTTAGGTGGTGCCTTTTAACCACTATCAGTAGCAAGGAACTGCCAGTGACACAGAGCAGCACTAACTCTGTACTGATGTGGGAGAAACAGCCCATATGAGAACACAACAGTATAAACATAAACTGTCTCTGTTTAAAATGGATTTTATATTGAAGTTGCAAAGCAAACTTTCTGCTTTGAGATGGAAAACAAGTTGTGAACTCTCACACAGTAAAGGACATGAACACCTTTACCCAGTTAACCAGTCCCTTAGTTTTTGTTTCTGAAAGAACTATGCTGACAGCTGTTATGAGATCTATTTGAATGTATTTTGAGAACTAGAGAAAGGACGTGTGTGAGAACAGTGAGTGAATGATTTATTAGGTAATTAATTATTTTTATGGATTGCTGAAGCCTATAGCAGCTGCTGAGGCCATTTGATATAATTTGGCTGTTAATTCCAGAGGTGTAGACAGGACAACTTCCCCAAGACTTGCCTCATGTTTTTTCACTTTTTTGATGTTTTTGAGGCCCATATCATCTGTGGTTACAGCAATAGACAGTTGAAGGAAAGTGCTGGTTAAAGCAGAATTTTCAAAGCTAATCACAGGCTAGAACTTCATGACTTTGAGGAGACTGGACCAGGTTGTCAGGGTGAGATGTGTTTTCTGCCAAATTTGTTCAGGGACCTCTTGTGAGAGAGAACTTGAGGTGGGACAAGCTGAAATCACAGCTATAAAGACCAAAGTGAATGCAGTAGGTTGTATGTTCCTTTGTGTATTCCCCTTTGGAGTCTGATAGCTCCTGGAACTCAGAACTTAGCCTATAGGGGTCCTCCTCCAGGACTATAGCAACCATGGCTCCAGAACCTCCAGATATAATTTCTCAGCCTGCTTAGGGTCTGGGTCAGGGGCAGGGGCAGAATAGACTGGAAACTCCTAGAAAAGCCAATGAGGAGCTTTGGATGGAGTGATTTATAAAGACCCTTTGCTGGGCCAATGAGGAACCAGGACTGCTCAGTCCTTCAATGGGAGGGAACAGGCTTCCTCAGAGACAAAGGGATTAGTTTTGGTTTCATTTTTGGATTGTTTGAGTTTGTAGCTAGGAGAGGAGCTGCACAGCCTGGGCTCCCACTACCTACACAAAGGGGGACTTCGAGCTATTGTGAGACCTAGCATATGATTGGGGAGTGCCAGCCCTGTGAAGTCTAGTGATACATGGTGGCAGAGAACCAACCCAGTTCCAGCTACCTAGAGCCAGTTGAGACCTCCACATAGTTCCTGAGGGCATCACCTGTGACAGTCTGGTTCTTCCTGAGAGGTCTTTCACTATTCTGTAGAGTTGCTTGAAGGCTCCAATTTGTGCTACTGCTTCTGCAACAGCAGCCTTCTCTTTGAACCCTGGGATTTCTATCTTGCCTGTATCTCTTCTGTATTTCTTTGTCCTTTTTCTCTATATCTTACATCTACCTCTGAAAGTGTTGCCTGTGTCTTGAATTGTTCCTTTTTTGCCTTGAGATCTCTCCTTTCACCAATCGCTGCCCATGGTCCAGATGTAATCCAGTCATCTTTGTTCTGCCCTCTTTGTTGGCCCACTACTTCCTCTGCTAAAGAGACTAGAGTCTTCTTCCAGACTTTCATCAGCCTGGTCCTGTAAAACACTGGAAAGGCTGCTAAATGGCAGTTTGGAATCTGATCTGCTTTTCTTTGTCCTGGAACTGCTCTATTGCTATAATACTCTTTTTGTCTGCCTTTGGGATCTTTTTAAATCTGAGTTGTAATGTTGTAACTAAAAGATAATGATCTGAGCCAACATCCACTTCACTGCCAACTCTGATATTTCTCAAAGGAGATGCCAATCTCTAAGATGTGCTCACATGATCTATCTGGTTGACAGTCACATCTGGTGATCTCCATGGGGGCTTGTGAATACTCTTGTGCTGGAAGAGACTTAGCAACCTGGATAGGTTCCCTTTGGTTCTCACACTAACCATGTGCTCCTCAGCAGCCCTCCCCTCTGCATTCCTTATGAGGTACCTGACTTTTAAGTTTTCACCTGAACTTACATACTGAGTTTTTATTAATTTCAGATTCTGCCTTCCTCAGAAGGGAGCTTTTCAGAATTAGAATTCTTGTTTCTGCTTTTTGGTCAGCATAAAACTATTATATTATTAATATCACAGTTAATATCATAGGCTAGCACTCTAACCACTGAATCACCCTCTCTTTCCTGGTCAGAAAATGGAAAACAGTTCCAAGAACAGTTTCACAGATTTTTCTTCTTTTTCTAATAAAAATGTTTTTCAGTGGAAATATTCCACTCAGCTCTAGTAGTGTAAAGCCAATGCATACAGCAAATATCATATTCAAAGGATCTCACCATAGACTTGATTATGCCTGAGTTTTTAACAAGAAGGATGTCCCCATTCAACATCAGGGTGACAGTCACAGCAGTTGAAGGCTAGAGCTAGACTTTCTCCAAAACCCCCGTGGATAGACTAAGCCCAGCTCCCCTGAATCGGAGCAGGTGAGCCCAATCCAACTAATTAAAGAGGGCTGGGCTACACCTGGCAGCTGGAGGGAGGAAGCACTAAGATAGGCTGAGCCCTGGGAGGGAAATACACACTGACATGGAGTTAGCTCCTGTGGTGGGTCCCTGGTGCAATGAGCCAGAGTCTCAGGGAAGTAGCCCTGTGGTTGCTGCTCCAGGAAGAGAGTACAGCTGATTGCCAGAGATCTCTGGGAGGGGTGGCCTGAAGCCTGGGGCCAAGGACAGAGTTCAGACTATTTTCTGCATATTTGTTAACCTATGTTAAGAGACTTGTATCTGAAGAAGTGAGGTTCTTACCCACGAAAGCTTATGCTCCCAATATTTTTGTTAGTCTTAAAGGTGCCACAGGACCCTCTGTTGCTCTGTTAAGAGAGTAAACCTCTTTGCTGAGGACTGAGTGTGGCAGCATATGCTTTGGGGCCAGGGAGAAGCTTGGCCCTATGATACCATCAATCACTGCTTCTGAATACTCTACATCTGTCACTGCTGAGCTATGCAAGGTGCCCCACGCCAAAGGTTGAACCTGCTGATTCTGCAGTGTTCCAATAATAGTAGTTCGACTTCCTTTCATTGAAATGTCCCTCTTTTTTTTTTTAAACTGGAGGCAGACAATAAGGGTGACAGCTGCAGTAATTTTTCTGCAATTGCTCCTACTGTAACTCTTTGCACGACTGTTCCACTTAAAACATACTCTATTTTAGTTTGTTACGGTCAGATCTATAGTTTTATATTGGCTTGTATTAAGCAGCCTTTTCATTTATTATTCCAAAGCCATCTGAATTAGTCGTTGTTTTTCATCATTTGCTATGTGCTACTCTTTCACTTTCTGTGTTAGTGGCGGATTTTGCATGCCCCGTATTCTTATATTATATAAACAATATAGGGGCAAAAAATGGACCCCTGGGATATCTCACTACTATTATTGCACCAACTAAAGAGGCTGCCATTCAAAGCAATTTATAATGAATTATGAAAAGAAAAAAACGTTGCCAGTGATACATTTTAGTAAATCACATTTTACGCAGAACTGGAGCTCTGTTAAAATGATGTGAAATATCAATTTTATTGGCTGTGTGACAGCCCAGATAATTGATTATCAAAAGAAACAAAAAGTGCTTTGTTTCAAAGTAGGATTAACCAGAAAGGTTATCAATTGATCTGTGGAGGCAAAATGGGCTAAGTCTTTAAACAGTATTTACAAGTGTGAGGTCTAGAGAAAGACCTAAATTTATAACAGAAAGAGCTATCATGGCATTAGAGAGTAGTAAGGAATATGAATATAACAAATAAAACTGAAGAAATCAATGGTATTTCTTTCCAATACAGCTAAATTGGGATCCTTCACTAGACCTCTGAACTGTGAAAACTTTATAGTGTTGAAAGTCCAACTTATTCTATTTTGCTTTCAGTGATAAACTGATAATCCCTCCCTACAGATACTATATAAATCCTGATGGCTGTACCAGTAGAATAATGCCAAGGCAGAACCAGTTCTCAAGACTGAACAATATTTCACCATCGAAGGAAGCAGAACGACAATTTTCTTTTCCTGCTCTTGTCCTTGCAGACAGTTACTATTTGTTTTGTTAACCACTTAGGGGTTCATATACTGAGGTCCCTATGTTCAGAGATTGCAGTGGATACACATTTCTTTGCAAAAATCTAAATGTGATAAACAGCTATCCTCAGAGGGGCTTAAAAGTATAAAGGCTTGTTTATGGATGTCCCATTATTGGAATTCAGTGAATAAAATATTTCTAGCCAGATGGCTTCCCAAATGTCTTCAGTCCCAAATGAATAAGCCAGCTTTTTCTGGCCTGGCTGACCACTAGACCAGCTTCTCTAGAGTGGGAGAATTGTGGAAGCTAGTTAGTCTGTCTCCCCTGTGGGAGACTTCGGGGGTGGGGGAGTGTTTGGTGGTTCTCCCCTACAGGAGCCAGCCAGCTTGTCTGGTGGAAGACTCAAGCAGCTGGTCTCTGCATCAACCAGCAGGTTGAAGGGAGTCCACTTTGGACATGCATGATAATCCCAGATGTTAGCTACTGACTTCCAGCACAGGCAATTTAGGAAGCAACATACATACACACTATACCAAAAAAAAAACCACACACCCCAAAACAAAACAAACAAACAAAAAAGATATCTATATATTGAATAATATACTAATTTTAATATTTAATTCTATAGTTTACATATAATAAGATTTTCTGAACATTATCAAAAGTTGTATTATTGGCCATAGCAAAATGGGAGTGAAGATAAAAATCTAATTTCATCTCGGAAGTCATATTGGCCTCTTGCTAATCTTACTATTTTTCCTTTGCACTGGGATAGTTTGTTGTTGAGCCTTTAATATTGGCTCTATATGACATTATTACCACCTAATACAAGTACTGATATTTGCCTGGTGGGTGTTCTGCTAATGTTAAATTTTTTGAACACAATGTTAAACAAAAGTGCCAACAGCATTCCATGAGATTTTAAATTGATTTGAAATCCATTGATTTTAAAGTGATTTGAAAATAAACACCCTTTCTTAAGCAGTTTTTGAAACCGATACACTTATTATTGAATTGGCTTTCAACTCATTTGTATCCACACTATCGTATTTCATTATTTCAATTAACAAACTTCTAACAGTTCTATCCTTGTTAGGCAACTCCAAAATGCAATATAGCTGGGGATAGATGAGAATGGGCAGGCTGTGGCCACTAGAGAGAAGAGGACCAGGAGGAATTCCACACAGGTAGAAGTTTCCAATCAATACTAGGTCCTCAGTATGGGAACTGTGGAAGATACTTCTCAAGATCCACCTGGTCAAAGGGAATGGAGAGCTATATGGGACACACTGATGGCAACTTGACTCAACCTGTAAGAAAAAAATCAAGCCTGTCCACAAAGAGTTCTCCAACCATCCAAGAAAGACATACGATTCTTCTTGGGGATTCAATATTCAGAAGAATTGAAATAGCATTCTTCAAAGGATAAGCAGACAACAGGACAGTGTTCTGCCTTCCTTGAGCCAAAAAAGGAGACGTGACTCCCAGATTGACTTCAAAAACCTATCCAACAGGAAACAATCCATTAGTGATGGTTCATATCGGCACTAAGGACACTGCATCATAGGATATCTCACAGATAATAGATAACTTCAGGAACTCAGAGCGTGCTAAAGAAGAATGCCCAAGCAATCTTCTCCGAGATCCTTCCTGTCCCACAAGAAAAGGAAGACAGAAGGCAGAAGATTCTGGAAGTGAACTGCTAGCTAGATATGTGGTGTAGGCTGGAGGGTTTTGGTTTTGTGGAACATTGACCCACCTTCTATGGAGAGACAGAGAGGGCTGTATACTTTGTATACTGTATATTCCACATCTGCAGCAGGGGATCCAATCTTTTCAGGGACTGGTTGGCTGGAGTAGCCAGGAGTCTATTAAACTAATAATAGAACAGGAGGCTAAAGAAAAAGGAAGATAAGAGTACTCAGCACAAAATTAGGAAGCTGAATACAAAATTGATCAGGGAACCAAAGGACATGAAGAGAAGAAATTCTTTAATTGCCTATACACCAATGCTAGGAACTTGGGTAACAAACAAGAGCAACTGGAATTGTTCATTTATGAGCATAAATTTGATCTTGTTAGTATTACTGAAACCTGCAGGGAATGAGTCACACAACTGGAATTTTAAAATAAATGGTTATAACCTCTCTAGGAAGGATCAAGTGGGCAAAAGAGGAGGGGGGTGACAGTCTAAGTAAAAATGGCATTACCTATTTCTGAGTCACTGATAACTTAAAAGAAAATGATCTTGAATGCTTATTTATGCTTACCAGATAAAGCACAAAATGGTATATTAGTTGGAATCTGCTACAGACCATCAAATCACACTAGGGAACAGGATGACTGGCTCCTTACTATAATATGTAGAGGAGGGGGAAACTGTATAGTCACAGGGGAGTTCAATCTGAGTGACATATGCTGGAAGTTAGGCTGCCAGTTTAAAACATCCTTGGAATTTCTAAATATTATATCTCAAATTCCCTAACTCAAAAAGTATTGCGTCCAACATGGGGAAATTCTATATTAGACCTTGTCTCATAAAGAGAAACCAATCTAAAAATCAGTGGCAACTTAGGTACACATTATCATTACTTGATCACATATATAATGTGCAATCAGAATAAAGACCAGATCAGTGACATAAAATTGGTGCTTTAAAAGGGCCAATTTCCAAAGCTAAACAATTATGAGCCAAATCAACTCAGAGGAATAATTTATTCTGGAAAAACGTGAATGATAAACTAA
Source organism: Trachemys scripta elegans (assembly GCF_013100865.1). Taxonomy (NCBI): domain Eukaryota; kingdom Metazoa; phylum Chordata; order Testudines; family Emydidae; genus Trachemys; species Trachemys scripta. The sequence continues at coordinate 17,935,995 of NC_048308.1, read as the reverse complement.
TGGTTTAAGGACACTTTTCTCCATGCCCCAAACACCACAATCCTACAACTGAGAAAAAAGTCTGTATTGGTTAGTAAACTGACCTAGTTTGGAGGAGAAGTGAAGGCAGCTATAAGAAATAAAACAACAACATATAGCATATGGAAGAAAGGAAAGTTGATAGTAATGAATATCAATCAGAAGCTAGGAATTGTAGAAAATTGATAAGGAAAGCAAAGAGACACAAGGAGATCTCTATGACCAGCAGATTTAAGGACAGTAAGAAGGAGTTTTTAAAGTATATTAGGAATAAAAAGAATCCTAACATGACATTTGTCCATTGCTAAATGGAAATGGTAGAAATAATAATAATAATGCAAAAAAGTAGATACATATTTCTGTTATATATTTGGGCAAAAAGGCATGTGATATAGACATATCATATGATAACACTCTTTTCATTCTACTAGTATCTCAGAAGGATGTTAAACAGCACCTACACTAAAATTAGACAGTTTTAAATCAGCAGGTCTGGATGACTTGCATCCAAGAGTTTTAAAATAGCTGGCTGAGGAGCTCGCTGGACTGTTAATGTTGCTTTTAAATAAGTCTTGGAACACCTGGGAAGTTCCAGAAGACTGAAAGAAAGCTAATGTTATGCCAATATTTAAAAAGGATAAATGGGATGAACCAGGAAATTACAGGCCTGTCAATCTGACATCAATCCTGGGCAAGATAATGGAGTGATATGAGGCGTGATTAATAAAGAATTATAGAAGGGCAATATAATTCATGTCAATTAACATGGATTTATGAAATAGATCCTGTTGGACTAAGTTGATATCTTTTTCTGATGAGATTATAAATTTTGTTGATAATAGCGCAGTTGTAATATACTTAGACTTCTGTAATGTGTTTGACTTGGTACTGCATGACATTTTGATTAAAAAACTAGAAACACATAAAATTAACATGATACATCTTAAATGGATTAAAAGCTGGCTAACTGATAAGTCTCAAAATGTAATTGTAAACAGGGAATCGTGATCGAATGGGTATCTCTAGCGGGGTCCCATAAGGATTGGTTCTTGGCCCTACACTATTTAACATTTTTATTGATGACTGGGGAAAAAACATAAAATCATCACTGATAAAGCTCACAAATGACACATAGATAACTAAGTAGACAGGTCACTAACACAGAGTGAACTGGATCACTTGGTAAACTGGGTGCAAGTAAACAATATTCCTTTTAATATGGCTTAATGAAAATATATCCATCTAGGAACAAAGAATGTAGGACATACTTACAGGATGGGGGAGCCTTTCGTGGGAAGCAGTGACTCTGAAAAAGATTTGGGGATCATGGTGGATAATCAGCTGAACATGAGCTCCCTGGGTGAGTAGGAGTGGAGAGGTTATTTTACTTCTGTATTTTGCACTAATGTGACTCCTGCTGGAATACTGTGTCCAGTTCTGGTGTCACGATTTAAGAAGAATGTTGATAAATTGGAGGGCCTTTTAGAGAAGATTAATAGTGACAGACACAAGAGGATCAATCTATTTGGTTTAACAAAGAGAAGGGGTGATTTGATTACAGACTATAGGTACAATTCTGTATATCGCTTCAAGGGCCACTGATAACACTACCATTAATTTCCTTTGAACTATGAGGAACAAAATAGCTCAGCTTAAATAAACAAGCAGTTCAGGGGAATCCAAATGGAAGAACTGTTTCTAATTATATAGACTGAATTTAGAACAAAAAAACAAAGATCTATTAGTTTTACTCATGTGATTAATATTTACATTAGTTGGTAACTGAATGTGAACATATACGAATTAATACTAATGAAATAAATCTATATGGTTCCACTAATCTAACAGCAATAATTTTATTAACAAGTCCTGATGAAACATGCAACAACACATCAGTGGGCCATCTGTTTCATTAGACCAGTTCAACTCCATTGAATCCATTCGGGATGTGTAACAATCCTCATCACAGGTTTCTGCTCAGGGCCTTCTTCATCAATCACAGACTTCTACCACTAAAGCTAAGAAATTAGCTCTATGAGCTGACAGTAAGAGTAGGTTGTTATCCTTGATGAGAACTAGTGACTAGGGGAAAATGAGATCCAAACTTGTTACTGTTGTACCAGTGTATTTTATAATGCTAAACCAATAGAACAAACAGAATTGGGCTTAGTGTCTTTAAATTGATAACAATGTAAGTTAACTCAAAGGACTCTGTTATGGATGTGATATTACAAGTGAATGAATGTTCATAGAATTGGAAGGAACCTCAGAAGGTCATCTAATCCAACCCCCTGCTCAAAGCAGGACCAATCCCCAGACAGGCCACTGCTCAAACCACTGAGCTATCCCTCCTGTCCCTCCCTTTTGCAGCATGTAATGATTTAAGGTGTCAGATGCATCATTATTTTGCTATTTTGGAGATTTAAGAGATAATAGAATATCCAAACTTTGTAAATAAATAAATAAATAAATAAACACACCAAACCTTTTACAATAAATATTTCACTCGGCTCAAATATTGAATCACATTGACTAATTTACTCTGGCTTTCTTTTCTGAACAAAAAAAGGTGTATTCCTTCATTATCTGTAGCACACTGATTATAGATTCTAAATAGACCAAATAATAAATTAAAAAAAAAGGACATTAAGCTTAACTCATCATAATTATTGAAATTTATCCAAAAGTTGCTTTTATTCTTCAATTTTAGAGCCTTCATAAGCCCTGAAGCAGCAGTTTTCTTGGTGCTGATTTTGCATTATGTTTTTTCTTCCTTAAAAAAAAAAATCAAGCTGACATCCACTATTTGGCTGAAATGTTAATATTAGTAGGTTCTACAATGAATTTTCTCCTTTGATACTGACCTCTGCATTTATTAAGTCAAAAGTATATTTTAAAGTAAGAGAAACAAACATACATTTCAACCTGAGGTCTAGGAATTCTGAACTCTTGCTGTGTTGGCCAGATAACACAGTCCAAACAGAACAGTATGGTACTGTATATCACACAATGACCTGAAACCCCGACACTCTCCAAGAACAAAATGATACAGAAATTATAAAACTTGACACTTCTCTCTGAATGTAACTTTTGAGGACATGGTTAATGATACCTATCCATACTTAAGGCCAAATTTGCATCGGTGTGTACACAAACACCTGTATGTGTATGAAATTCAGATTAGTCAGGATCCCCACTGAACACCTGTTCCTTAAGAATCTTTTATGCCATGATCAATGGTGCAAATAAATAGGTCCTAACATTGCAAGTCCACCATGTATGAAACTTCCATGGGTAGGTGTACACATCAATAAAAAACCCTTGGCACCAAGTCTCTGAGCCCAGGTCAATTGACTCAGACTCGCAGGGCTCAGGCTGTGTAGATGTTCAGGCTTGGGCTGGAGCCCGGGCTCTGGGACCCACCCCCTTCACGGGATTTCAGAGCCCAGGCTCCAGTCCAAGCCTGAACATCTACAATGCAATTTTTAGCGCCGCAGCCTCAGCTCCGCAAGCCAAGTCAGCTGACTTGGGCCAGCCGTGGACGTAGCACAGTGTAGACATACTCCATGAGTTCAAGGGGAGGTCCATGTATGGCAGCATTGCGGGACTGGAGCCCTGTTTGGTACACCTTAGAAAGGTACTTTTATATGCCATCATAGTAACCATTCTTTCAGTGCATTTATTGTCTATGTTCAAGCACTTGTTATATCATCATACTAAAGGCTCAACTGTGAGCACTGTTGTGCAATCGCATAAAGGAACGGGATGGGGGCTTGTATGAAATCCTTTTGTACAAAGGCACCAGAGCCTGCCCTCCCATCCAGGTGGTCAGGGAGTAGATAGAAATGGTCCACACACCGAAGCGGGTGCCAAGGGAAAAGAGATCTGGGCAAGGAATAGGCTGGCACATGTGACCTCTCACTCTGGGAAAGAGGGAACCAGACTATGGCCATGAGTTACAGTCTGATTCCCGATCTGCCCCTTACTCAGGTTGGGTTGTAGGGTCACAATCCAGCCCAGAGGCTTTAAGTAGTCTTCAGAGGAAAACATACTTTCTTTGCTCACCAATCCCTTTCCCCTACCCGTAGAAGATAAAAATGAGGTGAAGTTACAGCAGTCCAGCACTCACAATTTATAACTAATTGTCCATAATGCAAACCAAAAAATTCAACTATCGGGGCCAGTTAGGGGAGGGGCTCAGCAGTGTTCCTCAATCTATTTTGCTCAGTGTTCTGTAACTCAGGAAAATCATCTACTCTGCCTGCACACACCTCAAAACTAAGGTACTAGCCTTTCCTTTATGAAGTATGTTCTTTCTGAGAGGAACAGGAAAGCAACACAAAGCAAACTTCAATATATTTGTACTCGTTCCATTTATAAAATGTGTATCAGAAATGCTCTAGGACCATTTACAATGGTACCAAAAACATTATAAAACCAATCTGAGAGAACAGTTATTATTATTACTAAATGTATATAATAACAACGGGATCCTATTCAAGTCTCTACACACTCCCGCAATAAATCACAAAAACAAAATTGGATCATCCAGAAAACAGCAAACTCCCCTCCCTCCCATTGAATATTGTTTGACTCAAAAGGTCCAATTCCGCTGTAGCTGTGTAAATAGATGTGCCTTGCAGCATAGTCTGAAGATCAATAGATTTGGGCTGATGGGATGTTCCAGAGTTGAGGGCCTCTCCCTGAAAGCACTCTACCACCAAATGGCAATAAAAAAATGCCCCCCCACCAGAAAATCACGGAAGGTCAAGAGATTCCGGTTCTGTTGGCGTAAGCAGGGGAAGCACATTCCAGATTTCAGGACTCTCCACTAAGAATATCTTGCTGCCATCTTCAAAATGTACTAAGTTAGGCATTGTCAACAAATACCCCAGCTAATCTCAACTGCCAGGTTATGACCCCAAGATACAGGCAAGTCTCTCTGATTCAGAGAACTCAACCCTGACAATAATTCTATGATTTCAATTTTATGGAAAGGGAAGAGTGGATGTATATTTTGTTATATCCTCATAGTCAATGGGGAAATTACCAATGCAGGATTTTGTACATGGCCACTATTCTGCATATCAGTAAAAATGATGTGAACTGTTGCAAATTTGGCAACAGAAAGTCAATTTAAGAAATTAGATTAATACCCAGCAGATCTAATCAAGGGAGGACATGATAGCACAAAGTTAGATGTTTGTTTCAACTCCCCATCCAGTTTGTTTAAACTCTTCCGAACACTTGGCTCCTCATTGGAATGACTGGAAAAGCAGAAAATTTTCAGTTGTAGAAAGTAAATGTGTTTGGCTTTTTTTAATTATCTCAGTAGAGGCATTTTGAAAAATAGTTTTTAGGTTGATTGGCTGTGGAGCCATAGAATATTCTCTGGGCAAATATTACAAACAGTTCAATAGAATAAAGGGCTTGGAGGAATTATTGACTGACAAAAAGGGGCTGTAAACAGACTAGGATATGGCCCTTTGTTTTTGAACGAATAATACAAGACAAAGTTGTTAGTAGAGCTAGAAAAGTTTCCTAAATGAAAGGGAATGTTCCAGCTGTGTGTGCTAATATCAGCAAGATATCATTAGCTTATAAAAGATGTCAGCTTTGCAATAAATTATTGTCAAATATGTTATCTAGATCATTGCCCCTCTTACATAAGGCACATATTTTAAACCAAACACTTATTTCTGAAAATTTAGTTCTCTTCCAATCTGAAAGCTTTTTCACTATTTCCTGGTAGGAGAATTCTGGACACATGGGTCAGAATTAATCTCATTTTACAAGTTTTCAATTTGAAAAAGGATAAAACCTGGCAGATTGCAATTCCTGAATTGCTTGCTCAAACACACATAATAGTGGGCTGCCTTTGACTAACTTTATTTGCCTATGTTAAAAAGGATCAATCTGGTGTTCCACAGAGAACAAACACAGAGCTAAGGGTCTGATCTCCCCAGTGGGGAATATAAACTTTTGTTTATCTACCTTCATGTTCAGATGCAGCAATCAGATTGCAAACCTGGTGTGACTATGAGTTGGCATGGGACTTCAGGCTCAGGGTTTGTCTACATGGAGACTTAGGATATGCCTACACTGGCCTGTGCAACAGGCCTGTGCCAGCTGACTCGGGCTCAGTCTAAGGGGCTGTTTAACTGCCCAGGCTCTAGGCCCTCACAAGGTGGTAGGGTCCCAGAGCTCAGGCTGCAGCCCAAACCCAAACCTCTACACCACTATTAAACAACCCCTTAGCCCAAGCGTCTGAGTCAGCTGACATAGGCCAGCCATGGGTGTCTAATTGCAGTGTAGACATACCCAGAATACACAGCAAGCTGGGGTGTAAATCCACAGGACGCTAGTTTTACGCACACTAACTGGTCATGTGGACCCAACTACTATGCAGTAAATGTTTTGTAGTGTGTTTTGTCATACTACAGAAATATTTCAAACAGCAGTAGGACAAAGCACACTATGGAACTTTTAGCAGGGTTCACCTGGCCATTTAGCACACAGCAGGCTAGTGTGCTGTTCATTCATACCCTGCCTTGCCGCACACAGGTCTCCATGCAAACAAGCCCTATAATATACATTAGTCTTTTGTTTTACTACTTAACTTCATTAACAAAGATAAACACTCTGGTGTTTACTGTATCTTTTTATTTTGTTATGGTTAAAAAAATTCATTTTGTTACAGAAGCAGCAGAGGGGGAAAAAAACCCTCATATCTCAGAATCCAGCTAAAAGAATCTCTCTCATGTCTGAGCCTCTTCAATACATTTCTCTCTCCATACCAATCCTGTAGGTCATCTCCAGGTTTCTAGAGAATTTTATTTGAACACTTTTGGGATATTTTTACCAACTTAACTGCCTACCTTTAAGAAATATCATCATAACCACTGACAACAGATTCAAAAACCATCTGAGCCAGCACATACCTTTGAGACAAGCATTTCCTGCATTATGGAAAGACAAATACCTCCAAATTCTTGTTCTGTGACAAGGTAACCCCTACTAGTAGTTAAAATCGATGGCTCTAAATCAATACACTGCCTAAATTCCTCTGTGTCTCATCATCAGTACTGAATGAATAACCAAAGTACATATTTTAATTACCCCCAAACTGTTTTCATATGCCACCAAGGGTGCATCAACATAGGAAAACTTGTAAACATTTTTCAGAACTGCCACAGCTGGCTACCAAAAATTTCATCTACCGTGTGGACTGGGTGGGGGTGTATTTACCGCCATGTCCTCTTAACTAACTGATTTACCAGAGGTCACCTTGTCACAGCAGCAAGAATACAAAGGTGTTTGACTCCCCCTAAATACAGGAAAGGTATGTTTTAGAGGTATCTACACAGGTTTCTGATGGGCAGTAGTCCCTTCCATTTTGCTCGGGGGTGAAGGGGGTGATAAAAAACAGGCACTGGGCATACAGTACAACTTACATGGATACTGAAAAACACAAGGCAATTAGATATTTTTCTTGTGTAGACAACACCAGCTGTCTGGGACTGACATATTGAATGTCTTCATATTTTTTGCTTGGGGATTTTGTGTTTCAGTTTTATGTTGTCTGTGACCTTAAAGAGAACGCAGTATGTTCTGAAGTTCACCGGCCTGCAGATTCAGTTTGAAGGAAGAAGAAACTCAGACAACATAGTGGTAGAAAAAGCAGTTCAGTATAGCAGACACAATTACAACAGTTTAAAACAAACATCCAAAACCAACCATGAGCCCTGAAAGAAACCGGAGAAACCTTGTGAGCTGCAACCCACATGCTTTCCCAGTCTCTCACGCTACACATGCCCAAAAATGGGGTTAGGAAGAGGTCCCGCACCAGGGGCCTTAAAGGTACAGTACACAAATTCATGACAATGCCTTACTCTAAAATGGTATTTCAGCTGAATTCTAGTATACCATATTAATGGGGACAACACACACTCTAAGGCAGGGTCTTTCTCCTTTAATTCTGAATATATCGTAGAAAGTAGTGTTAATAGAGACCAATACATTTTTTTTAAGTGTCTCACTTTACTTTGGTGGAATGAGGTATGTAAATGTTATTCCATTTCTTAATGAACAGTGCTATTATGGATCATACGACTGAGTGAGTTTCAAAAGGAGACTCTTACCAAAGAATATTTCGGTAGCTTAATGCACAAATCAGCGCACTAGATCACACACTATGTTAAGCTTCTACAAGAATATTCCAAAACTTGATACACCTGTGCTAGGATGAGTAGCTCATTTTTGTGCCAAAATGTCTCTTGTAAAGCAGAAGTTATTTCAAATTACCAACAAATACAGAAAATGTAAAAACTGCTGGAAAGGGGCTCAGCCCTTTTGCCTGTTCTTAGGAGCCTTGAAAGTACACTAGCCCATTAAGAGCTTGCTTCTTTTTGTACATATTCACATATACATATACACGCACACACACACACTTCAAAAATAAGGGGAGAACAGAAAAAAAGACAAAAGAACAACAAATAAAAGAAATGGGCAGGGAGGAAAAGGAAATGGCAGGGAACGGAAAGGAAAGTGACATCTTGTTTTCTTAGCCTTTTGGTTCAGATCCCCCAACCCTCTATGTTGTATCCCTCCTTGGTAGCAAGATTCCAGGAGGTCCATTTTTTCCTCTAGTTTACAGAGAATGTGAGAAGGGGAATCCACTTAGGATGGTGGGGTTTTCCCCAGCAGTCTCACCCCAGTCCTCGTGGAACTTAAGGTCCTGCTCATTGGGCAGCTTCCCGACAGTTTGCTGATGATGCAGGATAGTCCTTAACCTTTCTTGCAGCCACCCACTTCTGCCTGGACTGTAGCCTCTTATCCCAACTGATGTTGGTCAATCTATTAGCCTCAGCTGGGTAGGTAGCTACTCTGTCCCTTGACCACTTAGTGGTTGTGGCAGAGTGGGGTTTATACAGCTCATCACAACTGCATATGGCTAACAGCAGAAATGAAGATTACTGATAAGGGCGGGCTCCTCAAAGTAGGTGAATGTTCAAGCATAGGAAAACAAATTTTCAGGCAAGCAAAACAGCATCCATTTTCACAGGCGTGAACATCCGCCAATGTAAAGGGTCATTCTTAGGAATGTAGCAAAAAGTATATAATATCAACAAAGAAGGAAAGCCATGATATTAAGATTTACATTTAGAGAAAAGAAACAACAGCCTGCAGCACTGCGCCTGAATGTAGCACTAACAGAGGATGTTGCTCGTGCTACTACTTCACATATTTTTCATAAGATGCATTATAAGATATAGATGAGTAGAATGTGCATTCATGTGTATTAATATCTCAGAGGGTGCCTTACCTTGTTTTAAATAAGTTTCTTTGATAGCCAGTTTGACCCACTTAGAAATAAAGGGTTTTGATGTGTTAGAACCTTTGATTCTGTTGCCAAAGAAAAGATACAGAACAGAAGAGCATCTGAATGTTTATGTTCTGCTCAAATGGCATTTGATTATCCTTGTAACAGCCAGGCAATAGAGTATTAGTGTCAAATTCTTTTATGGACGGGTAGATTTTAAATAAAAAGGAAGGAAAATATTTATATTAAAAAAATGAACTTTGAACACAATTTTGAAGGTTGTGTGTAATACGTTGTATTAAAATGGAGGAAAAATTATTTAACAAATATGGCTCCAATTTCACAAATTCAATGGCAGATGTAATTGTAATTAAGCATGCCACTTTGTACTCAAAGAAACAACCAGAAATATCTGAGAGAGGTTGAAAAGGAGGGTCCAGTTGGGATTTCAGAGCTAAATTTAGAGCCTATTTAGCTATTAGATAGACTGATAGTTGAAGGTGACAACAGCTTTGAAGGATCACATCATGTGAGGATATTAGACTAGAACAGATTATTCTTGTACCTAAATATGGAGTTTCAGTACATGTCATCCAAATTGAACCAGGCAAACCAAATGGCAGAAAATGGCCCCAAAGTTACAAAAGGTGAATCCTTAGTTACATCCTTTCCCCTAGGAATGTCTTTTGGCTGAAAGGTTTCTTTTCCCCTGACAAATACATATAGTTCTATATATTTTGGTGTAAGCTGCTAGTGATAGTGTGTATATATAATGCTTTTAATTTATATATATATATATATATATATATCGCACACACACATCCCTACTAATATACATGATAAAATCAAAAATAGTAGCAGGAACACTGCAATATGTAATTAAACAGAAATACATAGCATATATCCAACTCAAGACGAGAGAAAGTTCAACTTGAACATGATGGAAAGTTGGTCTGAAATAGCATGACTGAGTTCGACCTTTAAGGCACACTGCAAAGACCAGCTATTTTCTTCTCCTTTCAGGGAAGGAGAGATATGTTGAGGGCTAGTACATCTGAGTGGACATTTGGGGCAAAGTACTTCTTGGGGCTCATTGTTGGGTTTCGTTGGTTATTTTCTGGTTTACGGGGGGAGCAGAGACAGAGTTTCATTTTTGTTTGTATGATTCCATTTGTAATATGTTTGAAAACCACTTAGAACCTTGAGTACACATTTCTTTCTTGTCCCATCATTATACATTGCAAGAAAAATAAATTATATTTTCCCAGTTGTGTACCAATTTGGACAGCTGGTGTGCTCTGGGGAGTATAAGGAATAAGGCTGCTTCCCTGCTCCCCCATGAGAGAGCACAGGGTACTCCAAATTGGGCGGAGAGGTGACAGACACTAGTCATCTGAAGAGGAGCAAACTGCTGGGCTCAGTGCATATCTGCTCAAGAGCTCCAGAGGACACACTGCCTTTGTGAGGCCAATGTCTCCCTGTGGTGGCAGCTTGGCACTGTCCCTTATTATGGCAAGATCTTTTTGATTGTCCATTTTGAATCAGATTCCTTCATTTGTTAAGGCCTCTGACACCACATAAGCAGCATAGAGTGATCTGGCCGGAGACAGCTGGTAGAGAATTATCCTTGCACAGCTGAAAGCCCACTTGCTCAAAGCTAATGGAAACAGCTCCATCACCTCCTGCACCAGCTGCCCTCCCAACTCCCAACGTCAAAGGAGGGAGAAGGTCGATCAGAGGCATTCTGGAGATAGGATGTGGGAGGGGGCATGGTGGAATGGAGTCCTACTAGATCCTCCACTAGTGCCATGTCCATGATTGACCTTATGTAAGTGCCAGAAGTTGAAGCAGGCCCCCTGCTGCTCCAATTACTGCTGAGGCCAGAGGCCGAGGATCAAGAAGCTACAAACAGTTCCCTGTGGCCATCACTCTCCACTACATTCAAGAGAGACTCACAGCCATTATATTTCCAGATGAATATAACTGAAAGAAAAACATGTCTCAGAACGGATTCAATCAGTTCAGGGAAGCCACACACAGTAAACTCCTTTTAATTAGTAGTCACACAAGCCCTGGGTTCCTCGAAAGAACAAGTCACTACACAGAAAAACCCACTTCCCTAAGCACCAGCTGCTCCCTTTTTGTAGAAAAGGGTTTTGAAGGAGTGTGAAAATACAATGTTCCTCTTCCCGTGCAGCACAGAGGCATAATAAATTGTTACATGGCACATCATGTGTCCCATGTGAAAACCATGGGGAGTGGGTACAGCACCATGGTGCTGGAAAACAAAAGCATGGAAAAGCAGTGTTATGAATCTGTGCAGCTAACTGGAACAGTAATAAACAGACAGCTGCACATGGAATTCACACCAGGATTGAATCACTTTGTTAGTTTTTTGACTCTTACCACATCAAATTCAAGCTGCTTGTCTTCCTCCTGCAGGCCCTCCACAATGTGGTCCCAGGTACCTCTCTGCTCTCATTTCCTCAAACACATTCAATGGCTCCCCATTTTATTCAATCACCACCCCATTTGCCCTTCCCTCCACTCTCAGCTTCACACTTTCATTCATGCTATGCTGTCTTTCCCCCAAAAAATTCCTCTTTAAAATTAAATTACTTCCTTTAATACTTCCTGTTCCTTGTGCCCCTCACCAAGAGTCACTCTACACTCTCCTTTATTTAAATTGTGCTGTCTCCTGCCTTTCCCTGCCCCAGCCCATCCTGCAAACCATTCTATGTGAGCAGGCACCTGTGCCCACACAACGTCAGTGATTTCAGTAGCGCTCAATGCAGGTGCAAGGGCTGCCCACGTAGAGCTCATTGTAAGATCAGAGTCTTAGACTGTGAACCCCTTCAGAGGAGTGATTATTTCTCGCTCTATATTTGAGAAGAGCAATTTAAATAACAATACTATAAAAACACATAGTTGTACCACATCAAAATAAGGGTGGGAGAAGGAATCTCAACTCTGTAGCTCCCAGCTTAATACATGCTTTTATAATGTTTTTAAACAAGTGGAAAAGAAATTTATCCCTGCACTGTAACTATGTGCCCAACTTTCCCTGCAACGTGTTTCCATTTAATTTCACTTACAAATTCCCGTAGAGAAGGATTTTATGAAGGGAAATATCAACAGACCCTTGTACAAAATGGTAACATAGGACACTGGACTAACAGCTGTAAAAAGTGCACTGATATGTTAAGAAAGGAGAATCACGTTCAGCATTTATGGGATCTATAACAGAGTTGCTTCCCTCCAGCAAGTGAAAAGTTACATATGTACTAAAGAGCGCAGAATGAATAGCCTAGTAAGTAAGCACTGAATATCTGGGTTGTTTACATTCATTGTGCACTATTTTAGCTCCTTACCAGAACTGCTACAGTAGGATGGTTCCACAAGTTTGCCAGTCTTATCATAACAGGCAATAGCTCGGAGTCGCACACCTTCTCCACATTCTTTGGTCTCTCCCTGGAATCTCGTTCCTAATTGCAGCTCTGTTTTTCCTTCTGCAATAATGCAATTGGACCAATTTCCATGGGGCTGGGTGATAAACGTTTCACAGGGACATGCTTCTGTTTCAACTTGAGGATACACTACTGTATTCTGGCATTTGTCTCGTTTTCTGCTTCTCCCTGTTCCAACCAAAGAAATCTGCTTGTTAGCTTAGCATCTGCTGCTTTTGATAACAGTGTGTCATATTATTTATACAGGAGTTTAATACATTAAAACCAAGATGATCCGAAATCTTAATATAGAGGAATATTTCAAAAACATTTATTACTTGTTGCCAGTGCTTTAAAGTGCTAAGACAAGGTAGTTATTTCCAGGGGCAACCAGGGACCTTAGAGGAACTTAGACAAATTTTGTTCTGTTGGCTAGAGCATTGAACACTATGAAAAGACTTGCCGTAGTAATTGTATGGCTAGAAAATTCTTTGTAATTGTATGTAATATCATTTCCCCCTAATTATCAGATGAAAACAAATTGATTATTTTGTCTCTATTCTTCCTGCAATCAATGGTTGCCAGGGAAACCTACAAAGGAGTCTAAGTAAGCTGCAACTCTTTCTTTGAGGCTACTTTACAAATTAGTTAAACATGCACCCTGCACACAGACTACTTTGAAGAAAATAGAAAAAATAATCCCTGGTAAATTACTGAGTCGGAACACATTTAAGTGGTATCCTTTTTCCCCCTCTCTCTCTATGCTTCTGATATATTTTAAAGGAATATTACTTAAGGGTCTTTCCCCCTCTGTATCTTAAGGAATACAACACATCTATTTATCTTTAAAGTACAGCCCCACATTGGAGGACAGTGTGGCGTTTCTCTAGCTGGTCCTCCCAGAGACATTGTGCTTGAAGGACATGCCTCACTCCACACTGGCTATAAGCAGGTCCCATATGGGGGGAGCAGACCTTGTTCTTTTTCAAAGGGTGTAGTAGAACCTCTGCTCCCTGGAACTTTGTGATTGCCTGCTGGAATTCTAGAGTGCCAGGGGGCTGATAACACCCTTTGAAAAGGTGAAACATCTGCTTCTCTTGCAAGGGGTTAATTCTGCAGGCCTGTGTGGAATGGGGCAGTCTTTGTGCTGCCTGAACATGTGTTTGGGATTGTGTCTGACCGCTATGTAGCAGTGTACGGAGCTGGAAAGAAGGATTCTTGGTGTGCGTATATAGTTGTCACAGACACTAGTGAGCACTCCCTACTGACTGACCGTTAGACTGCTGTGCAGGGAATCCAAACCTCTGCTGCTCTGGATCTCTGGGTGTTTCAAGCTCCTGTAGCCTGAATGGAGTCAAGCCACTATCCCAATCTCGGGGTTCCCAGGCAGGGCCAGCTCTAGGATTTTTGCCGCCCCAAGCAGAAACAATTTTGGCCACCCCCCCCCCGTTTTTTTCCTTACCCCACCCCCCAGCCCCGCCTCAGCTCCACCCCTTCCCCAAATCCCCAGCCCTGCCTCCTCCCCCCAGGCTCTCAAGCCTAGGAGGGAGGGGGAGAAGCAGCGTGCGTGCCGCGGCCACTCGGAGTCTCCCCCTCCCTCCCAGGCTCTCAAACCTGGGAGGGAGTGTGAGCAGCAGCGCGCGAATCAGCTGTTTCGCGCGCCGCGGCTGCTTGGGATCTCCCCCTCCCTCCCAGGTTTGAGAGCCTGGGAGGGAGGGCGAGCAGCGGCACGCGAATCAGCTGTTTCGCGCGTCACGGCCACTCGGGATCTCCCCCTCCCTCCCAGGTTTGAGAGCCTGGGAGGGAGGGCAAGCAGCGGCGCGCGAATCAGCTGTTTCGCGCGCCGTGGCGTGCGAGCGGCAACAGCGGAGGTGAGCTAGGGCGGCCAGGGCACATTTTTAGGGGCGGCATTCTGGCACCAGCCATGCCGCCCCTAAAAATGTGCCGCCCCAAGCACCAGCTTGTTTTGCTGGTGCCTAGAGCCGGCCCTGTTCCCAGGTACACTTTTAGGGCACAAAGCTTCTAACTGGCACCCCTCTTTGAGTGTTGGAACTCACTGTCCAGCCCCTGCAGCTCCTCTGTGCAGAGCTGACCCTTCAGATTCTCCAGTACTTAAACCCACCCTCTCCCAGAGATCCACCCCAAAAGTGTGAAACCTCTGGTTACAATTTAACTGTTGGGGCACACCATAGTTGTGAAGCAGTCAACACACTTGGCACAGTCTAACATCTTTATGCTCTTTTATACATAATCACGTAAAGCATAGAGAGTATAGATCATACAGAAAACAAACATCTGAAACCATAATGTGTCTCACTAGCTCACCCTTCTCTTGCGAGTCCTAGGGGAACCATCTGGGTGCAGGCAGGCAGGGTGTCCCCTGCCGCATGCAGGTTGTTACTTGGTGAGTGGTCTCTCCCTCGTGGACGGGAGAAAGTAACTCCTGAGCAGGCCAGCTTCTGCCATTTAAAAGCTTCTGCCCTTTGTGTCAAGTGACCCCTTTGCCAGTTTCCTCACATGAGCACAGACTCCTGTCAGGTGACTTCATTGCCAGGGTGACCTCCCCCATGCTCAATCTGTTCTGGGCAGGACCAGCAGTGCTCGAATTACAGGGCATCTTGGGAGGGGAAGAGAGCTGGGCCCCTTACTACTTTCAGTGGCTGGGCTCCTTCATCCCAGTAGGAAATGAGAAGCACTGCCTGGCACCCTGGCCAACTGCTCAGCAGAGATTGGCTCAAGTCTGCCAGGTCCCATCCCACCACTCCTCCTCCAGCAACAAGCTGGGGAGATAGACAGAAAAGGGGTAATGTACTGAGGGAAGTGGAGGTCAGGGACCAGGGGAGCTGGAAGGGAAGGGGTGTTGGAGATCTGGGGATAGGGGTGAGGTTGGGAGATCTAAAATGGGAAAATAGGGTAGACAACAAGAGCTGTCATTATAAAGACCCTGGGAGATGGGTGGGGCAAAGGGTCGGGGGACAGAGATTGGGGCAGGACTAATGGAGGCAGAAGGGGTGTTAAATGCAGTGGGAGGCAGGAGGGTGTTGGGTGGCAGCAGAAGGCCAGCAGGCAGGGATGCTGGGTTGGGACAGGAGGGAGGTTAGAGGTGAGGCAGGGGCAAAAGGCAGATGGAGGGTAATGGTGGGTAGGACAGATGCTGTGGTGGGTGCAAAAGGGGGAGTTATGAATAGGGGAGGAGGTGGGGCAGAAGTGGTAGGGGAGGCAGGGCAGAATGAGGGGAAAACTGGGGTAGGTGTCACAGGTAAGGGAGGAAGAACAGTTAGGGGTAAGGGAGGAAGTAGGGCAGATGGCGGGGATGGGGGGATAAGGGTAAGGGGAGAAGACAGTCTTGCTACAGCTGGGGTTGGCAGGACAGAAGATGCCAGCACAGGAGCCAGCCAAGACACACCCTGGCACCTCGCTGCACACTGTTTTCAAACCGTTTGCATTCGGTAAAAACCCTTCCCCTTTCCCCCCTGCCCCCATAGTTTGAAGTCTGGGGACTAGTCTTTTGCCTAGAGTGAATAGATTTCCAATGATAAGAGTCAACTCCCTCTATTATTGTTCTTTTGCCACCAGACCTTGGAATTTTCAACCCAACTTGGAGGTAAACAGAGTAGAAGGCAAAAGGCCGCACATTCAGAATGGAGTTTGCAGCCTAACAGACACATAGCATTTATAATCTCATGTAGCATTAATAAACTGTACAGACATATCCACAATTCATCACAATAGTATGCTCCCAAGATGCCAATTCAAGACCTCTGGAGCACTCTTCCATAAAATGGAGTTTGGTAAGTAATTATGTAACTACAAAGTCAATAGACATGTTTTCTCTCCCGATATTGCACACAGTAAGAAAATACAGAATACACAAAGACAATCTACATCAGGGGTCGGCAACCTTTCAGAAGTGGTGTGCCGAGTCTTTATTTATTCACTCTACTTTAAAGTTTCGCGTGCCAGTAATACATTTTAATGTTTTTAGAAGGTCTCTTTCTATAAGTTTATAATATATAACTAAACTATTGTTGTATGTAAAGTATGTAGGATTTTTAAAATGTTTAAGAAGCTTCATTTAAAATTAAATTAAAATGCAGAGCCCCCCTGACTGGTGGCCAGGACCTGAGCAGTGTGAGTACCACTGAAAATCAGCTTGGGTGCCGCCTTCGGCACACATGCCATACGTTGCCTACCCCTGATCTACATGCTGAAACATCTAATTTTCTAGTCCTGCACCCATTAAGGCAATGGGAATTTTGTCACCAGTTTCAGTGGGAACAAGACCAGGACTATAGCTGTACTCTCTATTCATCTCTATTACTCCTCAGACGTATACATATATTTCCAAAGAGAAATGTAGAAGTAGCAAGGCCTTAATTTTATTAGTTTCCAAAACCTAATTCTTTCAAAATGATGTGTTCTGGAGTTCTAAGGATAATTTTACTCGCAAATGGGAAACTTTGCAAATTAACAAATAGGAACAAAAACCAAAAAAACGGGGAAATCATTTCCACATTTTTCCAGACAGGAGTTCAAACTATAATGTCTTACACTTAGGTCAGACTCCGATAACAAACCAGTTATTGATTAAATACACTGTTCCATGAGATAGCAAAGTCACCACTTGGGGTGTTTGAAATATTCAAAGGGAAAAAATCAATTTATTTAATGCCAACAATCCATCCTATAACAAATATACAAGGACAAATTCAGATCTGGGGTAAGAGAATGCAACTCAACTGACTTCAGTGAAGTCCTGTACTGTATACGAATATGATAATATGCTTTAAAATACTTGGAGAGTCTTCTAGTGGCGCTCATTGTGTTCTGAGCTTTGCCTGCCACTTTATAGCTCAAGAAGCTAATACCTGTCAACCAAAGGCTTCCAGGGTGGACAAGCTGATCTACTAGCAAACCAAGGGCAGGTCTTCACTACCCGCCGGATCTATAGGGGATCGATTTATCGCGTCTCATCTAGACATGGATAAATCGATCCCCGAACGCGCTCCCCATCGACTCCGGAACTCCAGCTCGCGAGAGGCGGCAGCGGAGTCGACGGGGGAGCGGCAGCGGTCGACTCGCCACCATCCTCACAGCCAGGTAAGTCGACCTAAGATACGCCGACTTCAGCTACGCTATTCGCGTAGCTGAAATTGCGTATCTTAGGTTGACTCCCCCACTAGTGTAGACCAGGGCCAAGAGGTAGAGCATTCTACCAGTTAGCTGAGCAGGTATTCTTTGTGAACGCCCAATCACCTGGAATTGGGTGACACCCTAAACAAGGAATAGCTACAGGTACTTAGATGGTATGGTGATAGGCACTATGTTTTTGTGCCGAGATGGCACATAGAAATCAGAGATGGTGCTTTGGTAATCTAGGAGTGTACAGACAGTAAGGCCTTTTGTATAGGCCATCACTGAATATAAAGGTGCTTATATTTCAAAGTGTAGCAGCGTTAAAGAACAGGAAAATTGGTGTTTGTATTTTATTTAAATACAGTAAGCTGGGCCTAATTCTTCACTCACTTACTGTGACAATTTGAAGAATCTGTCCAACATATTAATTGTGTGTGAGATTATGAACTCTCTGTATATATCTTTACCATTCTACAAACTCCATTTCGAACATTCAGCTTCTCTGTGGTCTCTTTACCTGCATGCTGAACTGAAATTCCAGCGGGGGTAGTGGCAAAGGCCTAACAATAAGAGTGTGGTTAAACTTTGATGATTGGCCATCTAAATAACAAATAGATGGCGAATGCCCAGGGCAAGTCAGTTTTTCAAGTATAAGCTCTGGTAGGAGGTCACGTTGGCAACAAAGTCACCTGGCAAGGATCTGTGATCACCTGAGAAAGCTAAGCAGGACATCACCTGACAAAGGTGGATGAAAGTTATAAGAGAGCAGGGGCTGATCTACTGAGGGGGGCATTTTTCTTCACCTCAAGATGAGAGAAAAGCAACCCTATTTGTAGTAGTCTAATAAGGCAGAGGACCTGCCTGCCATCCTGAGCACAGAGGTCCCTCAAGCACTCCCAACAGAAAGACGAGGTAGTGAGTAGCATTGCATTTAGAATGTTTAATATTTTCTAAATGAACTGTTTCCTTGTGCCTTTTCTGTTAAGTGAAAGAGCAATAACATGTTAGACTTTGTGCAACGTGGTTGTGTGTTATATGTTTCACAACTACCACATGCCTGCTGAGAACCCAGAAGGCTCACACCTTCGCTGGGATTCTGAGAGAGGGACTCACAACTGGATCTGAGGGCCTAGGCAAGTGGGCTGAGGATAACAGACCAAGTTAGTGTCCAAGAAATGTGCCAGAGAAGCCAAGGGAGGCAAAGCCTGCTGAGACATAGGGTAGCTTAAAACACTAGGGAATCCCTCACAGCAATCCGGTGGACAGCTGGCAGGGCGGTGCTGACCAGATCTGTGATGCTTCACTAAGGCAGCTTAAATGAATTTGCCTTGCTGTAGTACCCATAGCAAAGCCAATTTATTGCAATAAAGATTCCTGTCACATATGTCACTGGGAGCAAAGCAACTGATTTAAGCAACCGTAGGAGAACATCAGTTTTACACCAATTTAGGCCCCCTGTCTTAGGGTACATCTACACTACAGCGGGGAGTCGATTTAAGATACGCAAATTCAGCTACGTGAATAGCGTAGCTGAATTCGACGTATTACAGCCGACTTACCCCGTTGTGAGGACGGTGGCAAAATCGACTTCTGCCGCTTTTTGTCGGCGGCGCTTACTACCACCTCCGCTGGTGGAGTTAGAGCGCCGATTCGGGGATCGATTGTCGCGTCCCGACGGGACGCGATAAATCGATCCCCGAGAGGTCGATTTCTACCCGCCGATTCAGGCGGGTAGTATAGACCAGGCCTTAGATGAACCTACTCCTGATTTACACTGGAGTAAAAGTGAGAGGAGATTTAGGTCCATGGTATAATACAGCATAACAAATAGAAGTCAATATAAAGAAAATACATATCTAAACATACCACAAAAGGGCCATTCACTTAATTCCTTATGATAATAGCTTAGCTATATGTTTAGGCATAGTAATCAGAGATGGATGGAGAATTTCTATTTCTCTATAAGTGCAGGCATCACTAGGGAAGGCATTATACTATAAATCTTTTGCCAGAAACAACTGAAAATTCTATAATAATGACATTTATGCAAAAGGGTACCTTTATTCCTTAATGAGCTGAGCTCATGAATAAAACACTTTGATTCTGTTACATTTGTATAAGGAATTATGTTATAGAAAACCCGAATCACTCCAAACAATAACAAAATAATCTTGTAGTTGATTACAAGTTATTCCAGAAGAAAAGCAAAGTGATAGGCACTGTACTTATAGTACTATTCAATTCCTAAACATTATTATGCTGGATATGTTTACTAAAGCTGTCATGTTTAATTTTTCACTCTGCTGTAAAAGCCTTTGATGCATCACCTCTACTAATGGAACAGCAAAAAGTAACTAAACTATGGTCCTTTTAAATGCAAAACAGAAAATATGAAATGCTTTAAGTGCAAAGCAGTATACCTACTGTAAGTCTTACCCCCCCCCCCAATTCAGTTCAATTTGGTTTAACAAAGTACAGCAGAAGAAAAGACTGTTATTAAAACAAATGTCCGTGAATTATTAATGTTCTGTAATTTTAGAGCTTCTCAGTTTGTTCTGTGTTCAAATAACACATCATATTTTTCCAGTAGTTACTGTAGAATGGCTTGAACCAGGATGTTTTACTAATATTTGGAAATGACCAACTAACACCAGTATAATGCTCTTTGCAAATTCCATAAGCCCAGCATTACTTATATTATTAAAGCAATATGACTCCCACAACTTTAGATTTCCAACCAGATTTAAGCCCAACAGTTATAGGCAAGTAACCTTGATTTCTTCTTCAAATGCTGGTTCCTATGTGTATTCCACACATCCACATGGGTGACTGACGAGTAATATTCAGACTGGTGTGTATGTGTGTGCTTAAAGATCCGCAGTTGCCACCATTACATCCACAATCCACTAGCATGTACTGTTGTGTGAATGCATGAATGGAACTCCAGGCCTCTCTGCATATGCCCAGTATTGGTAACCCCTGTAGAGACGCTGTAGAAGCAACTTGTGGTCTTATGGAATGTGCCTTCATTCCATCCAGGGGAGGGATATGTGCTAATTGGTAGCATGTGATGATGCAACCAGAAATCCATTTGGAGATTCTATGACAAGATATTGCTTGATCTTGCAACCTTTATGCTATAGCGAAAAATAGTCTTGGTGATTTTCTAATTGGTTTGGTCCTTGTACGTAGAATGCCAGGCCACATCTGACATCAGTGAATGAAATCTATTTTCTTCAGCAGAAGCATGGAGTTTCATGAAGGGAATAGATACATGGATTGGTTGGTTGACATGGAATTCAGAAATAACTTTAGCAGGGCCGCCCAGAGAGTGGGGCAAGTGGGGCAATTTGCCCCAGACCCCACAGGGGCCCCCACGAGAATATAGTAGTCTATAGTATTGCAAATTTTTTATGGAAGGGGCCCCCAAAATTGCTTTGCCCCAGGCCCCCTGAATCCTCTGGGCGGCCCTGAACTTTAGGGAGGAATCTGGGATGAAAGCAGCGGGAAATCTGCTCCTTGCAAAAATGGTATATGGTGGATTGGCCATGAATGTTCCCATCTCACTGACCCTTCTGGCCAAAGTAATAGCAACTAAACATGCTACTTCCATGGGAAGGAGGGGACACAGAACATGTTGCCAGAGGTTCAAATGGTGGTCTGCTGATTACTGGTGAAAAGGTCTTAACTAGGTCTTTCATGAATTTAACTGTTGTTGGTTGAATGAAAATGGAGGGAGGGAGGTATTGCAGCAAGACGGACACACAATGAGCTAATGGAGAGACCAGAGTTCTTCAATGACAGGAGATAATCTAAAATGACTGGGATATCTGCAGAGTCTGAGGAAGAGTGATCATGCCGTGCCCAGAAATGTCTCCATTTAGCTAGGTTACAGGTCCTAGTTGAATCCTTCCTATTTTGATTAAGGATGGCTTGGATGGCTAACAAACATGAGCATTCTAGATCTGATGCCCATCCAAACACCAGGCCGTGAAGTGAAAAGGGTCTGGACTGAGGTGTCTGATTTGGCCATCTTCCTGAATTAGAAGATCTGGGAAGACACAGATCCTGATAGAACAAGTTGACATTCTCAGAAGTTCTAGGAACCACAACTGTCTGGGCCAGGTGAGTGCTATAAGAATGACTCTGGTCCAGTTGTGGTGGATCTTTCTCAAGACCTTGGGTAGCAGGGGAATGGGCAGCAGCTTTTATGAGTTAGTCTATGCATGACAGCAAGAGAGTGTCACCCTCGGAGTTGTGACCAATAGCTGATCTGGAGTAGTGCAGGGGAAGTTTACTGTTTATTTGGAATGTGAAGAGATCCCATTGAGGTGCTCTCCACTGAGTGACTAGTCCATTCAGGACACAGCTGTGTATTTCCCACTGGTGATCTGCTGAGAAGTGCCTGCTTAGGTTGTCCGCTGAAGAATTCTGAACACCTGGCTTGGGTAATGATGTGGTTTCCAATGCATCAATTCCAAAACCTTCCTGCTTCCTGGCAGTGGGGAAGGGATCTTGATCCAACCTGCTTGTTTAAATAAAATACTGTGGTAATGTTGACTGCCATTACTTGGATATGGAGTGAATGGGAGGAAGGCCTTGCAGACCAGGTGGACAACTCTCAGTTCCAGCAGCTTAATCTGCAGCCTCGCCTCCCTTGGGGTCCAAGTGCCCTGTACTGCGTGGTTGTTCAGGTGAAAGCCTCAAACCAGAAGGGTTGCACTTGTTACAATGTGTCCTAATAGAGAAAGGAATACCCAGACCATAGTCTTTGGTTTGTGAGTAACCTGTGTTATCAGATTGCTCATTGTCTGAAATATTTCTTTTGGGAGGAAATCTCTTAATGAAGGTAAGCTCAGCGTCATTCCAATAAAGTTTGCCATCTGCATGCGGCTCAAAACGGACTGTTCTTTGTTCACACAGACACCCAGTGCTGCTAGAAGATGGAGTAGCCGAGCTGTCCTGCTAGGAGTCAATCATCCAAATGTGGGAAAACTGTGTAACCGTGGTGTCTCGTTTAGGCTGCCCCCACAGAGAAAACCTTCATGAATACGCTGGGTGCTGTTGCTAGTCCAAAGGGAAGGACTCTGAACTGGTAGTGTTCCTGACCTACTAGGACTCAACCAAACTTTCTGTGGGATAGATGAATATCTCCATGAAAATGGGCACCCTTCATATCGAGAGCTGCAAACCAAATTCCCTCCTGTAGAAAGGGATTATGGATGCTAGTGTAACCATCCTGAATTTTGACTTTTAAATAAAGATGTCCGGTTGTCAAAGATAATGAGTCTCCACCCTCTGTCTTTTTTGGGGACTAAGAAATATACTGAATAGAACCCTCTCCCTTGATACTGAGGTGTCACTTATTCTATTGTCCCTCATTGGAGAAGAGAATCTGTCTCCTAGCAAAGAATGTCCTCCTAAGAATGTTCCATGAAGAGGAACCAGGAAGGAGCTTTGTGGGGAGGAAAGGAGAGAAATTAGATGGAGTAACCATGGGATAATTTCTAGAACCCACCTTTCCTTCATGATAGAGTCCCAATTGTGGGCCAAAAGTGAGAGATGGTCCCCAAAGGTGGGGGGACAGGGTGATAGAAGTGGTTGGCTTAAATAATGTTGGTCAGTTCTCAACTGAGGCATCAAAAGTAGCTCCTAATGGGTGGGTGGGAATGGATAGAGGTTGTGATAGTAGAGGATTTTGAAAATCGAGGTCTCTGAACCCTCTGCCATTGCACGGATATATGACTGGATGTTGGTGGTAGAATGTTTGTGGAGGCAGTTGTCTTGGCCGCTGGTGTTTTCTCTTCAGGGCCAGGGTGTAATTTCTCAGGAAGTGGAGGTTCAATCCAAAGTCTTTCAAAGAGTGTAGACTTACATCAGTTTTCTCGTTAAACAAATTTGATTTGAATAGTAAGTTCTCTATGGTGTTCTGCACTTCCTTGTGAAACCCTGAAGAGACACCTCATCACTATACCAGTGTCTAACCCTCTAAATGCTGTGTCCACTGCAACCACTGTAGCTGTAGGGGTGTTTTTGCCTCTAGTCTGTCTTCCTTGATGAAGGATTGAAATTTGGCTCTGGCCTCAAGGAGAAGTTTGTCCTTAATCTGCCAAACTAGTGCAGTTAAAATTATGTTTTGTTAACAAAGCCTGAAATTTTGTGATACAGAATTGCAGGCTCACAGAGGAAAAAACCTTTCTTCCCAAAAGGTCCAACCTCTTGGAGCCCCTGACAACGGGGATGGTCTTAGGATGTTGTGACCTTGCTCCCTCCATGACTGCTTGCTCCACTAACAAGTTGGGCACTGGATGGGTGAAAAGGAACTCAGCTCCTTTGGTTGGGACAAAATAGTATCTCTTAGCTCTTTTAGGTGTGGAGAAGCAGTAGGCTGAGGTATGCCAGATCACTCTGGCTGGCTCCATGGTGCCCTCTTTTACCAGGAGTGCCACCTTGCTTGGACCTGTAGCTTACAGAATGTCCTTGGACTTGTAGGTTACAGAATGTCAAGGAGCCAGTAATGGGAATTCTGAACCTTCTTCAGTGGGATCTGAAGGTCATTTGCTATCTTCTGCAGCAGCTCTTGGTACTGCTTCTCATTGTCTGGTGGAGATGGTGAGGACAGACTGATTGCTTCTTCTGGAGATGAAGATGAGATTTCCTCCTCATAATGATGGATCCGGTGGATGAGAAGTGGGAGAGGTGTGGTAGGACTCATGGATGGATCCAAAACATCTGCCATATGGTTCCACAGGCCTCAGTAGGGCAACTACGAGGGGTCAACCAGATGAGGGTGACCCCATGGCATCAAGTACTAGATGTCCCTGGGAAATTCATATTTGGGTGGAGGGCATCCGGCTCTCCTTGAGTGCCTATCAGGACTCATCTCGGTTTGAGGAGATGAAGGACTGGCCTGAGCATCTGACTCGTCCGAGTTGAAGAACTGCTCTCATTCCACTGGTGGGGATGACGGTACCAGAAGGTGAACACTCCTACCTGAGCACTGGAGTGGAGATGGTTCCAGTGTTACTGAAGTAGTTTTGTCGTCTGGTGTGGCAATGTCCCTCAGGAGAACTGGACCCAAGAGGAGAGGGGACTATAGGTAAGGGAGGAAGATATCGTCTGGCAAGAAATAAGTATCCATACGTCCCGGTGTTTGGGGCATTCCCAAAGTTAGGATCGACAGTTCTGACGCATCCCAAAATGTTGTGGATGACCAGTCCTTCAAAGGATGGATCAGTACCTCCAAAGAGTCAGGTCCACTGCTCTTAGATGGCCCGGTGGATGCCGATCTTTATGTTTAGGATCGAAGCCACCAATAAAATTGACTGATTCTTTTTCTTTTGCACTTTAACCTCCTGCCTGGGGGGGTCTTAAGCAGTCCTGAGCCCTTAGGATCTGAATACAAAGGCTGGCCTGACCTTGACAGGTTTGTGGAGGAAACTCTTCTCTTAGGAACAGATTTGGACAGGAATCTGTTCTTGTAACCAGGACAGTGCTCCTTACTCTCATGTGAAGCCCTGGATCATGAGTCCTTGGGCTTACACAGCTCTAGGCTTCGCTCCCGAGTTCGTGTTCAGAGGGGTGCTGCTTGCTAGTTGGCATCAATGAATAAGGGATTTCCCTGACCCAGATCTGAGTGAGAACTCATAGCCTTCTCCATAACCTGTTTCCTCACCTGAAGCTCATGACTTTTACATGTCCACGGAGAATACAAGAGGCAAATGCTTCACTTTTCAGAGATATGCATCTCACTCAAACAGTAACGGTAGCATTGGTGGTCGTCACTCACAGAGAAGGAGCAAGAGAAGCAATTCTTGAACCCCGGACATAGTCCCAGTCTTTAGGGAGGGACTCTCCAGCAAGCGGGAAAAAAAGCTATACTATAAAAACTCTATGCTAATATAAAAACAAGTGACAATATCTAGTTACAGGCTATAAAAGAAGCTGGAGAAATCTGTGTACGCTGAAGACTCCGACTCAGGCCATGCAGTGGTAAGAAGAAACTGAAGGAGCATCAGCCCTTGTTCTGGAACATGAGGAGATCAACTGCACATGTGTGGGCCAATGGACACTGCCTGTTAAGAATCTCTGGACTTGGGGGGTATGGTGCGCATGCATTCCATGTGTAGAATACACATAGGGATGAGCACTAGAAGAGGAAACCAATCTGCTAAAGACAAAGAAATCTGTATTTACCTGTCTGATCTGCTTGCCTAGGTAGAGGACAATTAAAGTATATTTACATATAAGGTAAACAAAGCCATAAAACTAAACAAATGGGGGAGATGACCATTTAACAATCATGCTGGAGGACAGAATCTGCACCCCAGGAAGCCTTCCTGGCTTTTGAGGCTGAGACAGTGGACTTTGACTAATCATAAGGGGAGCAAGAAGACCTTTTAGTTATCCATCACTGTGGTGACATATTTCAGAATGGTAGCCATGTTAGTCTGTATCAGCAAAAAGAACAAGGAGTACTTGTGGCACCTTAGAGACTAACAAATTTATTTGGGCATAAGCTTTCATGGGCTAAAACCCACTTCATCAGATGCATGGAATGGAAAATAAAGTAGGAAGATATATATACATATACATATATACATATATACATATATACAGAGAACATGAAAAGATGGGGGTTACCTTACCAACTCTAACAAGACGAATCAATTACAGTGGGTTATTATTAGCAAGAGGAAAAATCACTTTTGTAGTGGTAATCAGGATGGCCCATTTCAAACAGTTGACAAGAAGGTGTGAGTAACAGTAGGGGGAAAAATAGCATGGGGAAATAGTTTTTAGTTTGTGTAATGACCCTCCACTCCCAGTCTTTATTCAGGCCTAATTTGATGGTGTCCAGTTTGCAAATTAATTCCAGTTCTGCAGTTTCTCATTGGTGGCATAGGGTATAGTGCTCTTTGAGCCTGTGAAAGTTGGATCCCCTAGTGTGGCGGGCTAGGGATGCTGCTAACTTGATGTAAGAAAGAAAATTGCTTAGGCAAAGGTTGTAACTTACTAAAATTAAGTTTTAGTCACTAGAAAATATATGTTTTGTTTTTTGTTATTTGTAATGACATCTGTCTCATTCTTGCTTAGTATCACTTAAATCTCTTTTCTCTGTTAGTAAACTGATTCTTGTTTTATTACAAAACCACCACAGTGCTGTGTATTAAAATTAAGTGTAAGTTGTCAGATAACCTAAAAGGCTGATGTGTGCTCCGTCTCTTTGGAGGCAGCAAGATTCACTGGACATTCTCAGAACGTCCAGTGAGAGGATCTGGACGCTGCAGGGAGATGTCTCTGGGGAACTCAGGAACAGGGGTTCCACCGCTTATTATTTGCAGGGCAACGTTTAGACTGACCTTTAGCGTCTTTAAGAGTTTGTGGGCAAGGTAGATGGGCTGGTATGTCAGGGAACTGAAACACAGCTTAGCAGCAGCAAAGCTTTCACTCTTGCTAAGGCAAAATGCTAACACAATGGGGCTCTGAGTCCTGAGCATGTCACAATAAGTATCACTTTTGATCCATCTGCAGCCCATGTTGAACTAGTTTGGGTCAATTCCTGCACTGCCTTCACACCTACATGAGCCCTTTATATAGAATAATGGACAAATATTTGTTCAAAGATGAACAATATTCTATTTGTAATCTGACAAAAGTTCAAAGTCAATTCAGCAACATCGGAAAAAGATTGTTCACAAGTCATGTCCATAAATCATAACATATAAAAGAATGATTGTACCTGTGAGTGATCTTCTTCTACTTTTTGTTGATTCACAATCTGAAGAGCATGCTGTAAATTTAGACCACGGGGTGAATGTGCAATCATCTTTGCAGGGAATTAGACACTCCTGTACCAGGGAAGGCATAGGTTCTGTCCACTTCATGCATTCAGTGACATCTGCAGCATAGTTATTGTCTGAGAGGCATACAACAGCTAGAGAAAAAAAAAAACCTCTTTGTTAATGCTGTATACATTTAGTTTCTGCATTCTAATAAACCAGCTACCTATATATGCAAGATTTGCTTTTCTATACCAATAATATAAAGAAAATCTATATTTAGTTATTATTCATACTGCATTCAAAGGTGAGCTAGGTGCTTCACAGACATGGTAAAAGACATATCCTTGCTTCAAAAAGCTTATGATGTAAATCAGATTCTGAAAGTTCAATATTCTCAAAGAGTCCATTGTTTTGCACTTTGTGAGCAATATTCTAACCAATTATATAGCATAGGACCATCCAAAAACTATTTACTGCTACAGCTGGACAACCCATAACAGAAATTTGATATAAGTCATGATAGCCATGTTGCTTCAGAAATTAGAATATAACCCTTTGGTTGTACATGACAGCATTTGAAAAGGCAAAGATATAGATAAGTGCTTGTCAGTACTCAAAAAGAATGACTACTTATCTTACAGTCAATTTCACAGTTTCATAGAGTTTAAGGTCAGAAGGGACCATTAGATCATTTAGTGTGACCTCCTATACACAACAGGCTATTAAATTTCTCCTTAACACCCCTATATCAAGCCCAAAGACTTTACTTGCACTTAAGCATTTCAGTCCTCAGGAGACTCAACCATATGCTACAGGCATAGAACAGAAGAGACCAAGGTGTCACCAATGTCCAGAGCCCCTACAATGGCAGGGAATTGATTAGGTGAGATATGCCCAAATTAAATGACCCTATCTAGTGAACCACACCCCATGTTCCAGAGGAAAGTGAAAACCCCCGATCTGGGCGTGGGTGGAATCATCTTTAACCCCAAATCACTGTGACCCTGAGCATTAGAGCAAGACGCACCAGACTGGCACCTTAAAAGGATTTTCTGTACTACCTCTGAGCCCTGATCTACCCTGCCCAGTGTCCAGTCTCCAGCTGTGGTCAATCTCTGATGCTTCAGAGGAAGGCAGGGGGGAAAAAACAGAATACATGTAGCCAATTATGCATTAGGGGGAAAATGTTCCTTCCTGACTGACATTTTGGGGTCCACCCAGACCAGTACGGGGTTCTGTCACTGCCTACCCTGTAAGCTTTGGGGCCCTTGGGTTGTGCAGCCATGGCTCAGATCCCTGCCACTAGTAGGCAGCACACCAGCATAATCTTGCACGCTGGCTTTCACCAGCCCATTTACTCTTTGCAGGGTAACACCAACAGTCCTTCCAGTCCTGAGTATCCCCAAATACTTCCTCTCTGAGTTCTTAATTACCAGCCTCTTGGACACCACTCTCGTTAGTCACCACCACTCCCCGACCCAAGATGTGAAACCAGCCCTCTACTCATCAGCTCACTTTGGCACACACACTCCACACAGTTTGCACACCACAGACCTGCTTGAAATGAAAATACACAAAAAGTTGATTTAATAGTAAAACCACAGATTCTAATATGAAATAGTAAAGGGGAAGCAAACATACACAAGTTTTGCAGAAAAGAAACAAAGGTGCAACCTCAGCCTTTATCCTTTCATATTAGAAAATACATTTCTAATTAGAAAAGGAATAATAAGAGTTACCTACTGCCTTAAAAGAGTTTCCCAGCATACCATCTAGCTACAGGAGGGATCCAGTATTCATGGACAGCCTCCTGCCTCAAGACTGTCCCCCAGTTCTGAATGCTCCTTTCCATTTAAAAGGATTTGCAGTTTTGTTTTCCTTCAGTCACTGTAGTTATTCAAAGAAGGGAAAACTCCTTCCTCTCTTTGTTTCCAAAGACTGGGGTTTCTTTTCAGTTTCAAGCTTTTCTCCTTTGCTTTGATAGTTTCTCATTGTTCTTTCCTGGGCTGGACAATGGCAAGGCGCTTGAAACGAGTCTCCTCTGGTTGAGGAGGTAGCCCCTCCTTACCTGGTTGCTTCACTGCCCTGTTGTGAAGCGACGCTGAAGTCGCATGACAATTACAGTATTCTTTATATACATAGATATACCTTCATAACCATAAACACTGTGTGTGTGTCTCTCTCTCATAATGACTATTAAATTCAGTGCATTACAAGCTTTCACAATAGCTCCTACAGTCAAATAACACAGTGTGCAAACAGTTGGTTTAACTGTTTATTGTGGGGGTCTAAACCTTCTGTTCTCCCCTTAGGGAGACTGTCACACTGTCCCCTGCAGGCTGAAGTCCTGAAGCATGAGATTTATTACAATCAGGTTTAATTCAGAGCTCCAAGTGTTATGAGCATGTTGAGGTAATCCTGTTCTCCCCACGGCCATGAAGAAAGGGGATAAAGAGGGAGAATCAGATTCCAAGGCCAGAAGGAACCAGTATGACCATCCAGCCTGACCTGCCGCATACACAGGCCGGTGAATTTCTCCCAGAAGCTGGATTAAAGTGGATCTTTTAACAAAAGATTTAACCTTGTTTTAAAGATGCCAAGCAATGGTGAATCCACCACCTGCCCTGGTAAGCTGTTCCAATCTTTAATTATCCTCACAGCTAAAAAGTTGCATCTTATGTCAAGGTTAACTCTAACTTCAACAGTTTGCAGTTCTTAAACCTGCCAAAAGACAAAGGGCTGTTGGCCTCAAATTGTCTGCTAATTCAGGAGACAGTCTGCTGTCCAATGGTATCATTTTTCAGCCCATTCTTTGTGGACCTTGTACAGAGAGTCAGAGAGTTGAAGATTTCATTATAATGCCACTTCTTCCCCTTCTGTTCCCCAGTGCACCACTAATGCTGATTTACTGTTATAGATTCAAATTTAAAACACTATGCTGCTACTGAAGAAATTTTACATTTTATTTTACTTCAATCTGAACCCAATTCAGAGCTTTCCTGGACATTTGACTACAGTGTGATGCTTAGAGCAATGGCAAAAGTGTGTCTTTGCATATTTCTGCTTCTGTATGAGTTCCCATTCTCCTATTATGCCTAAACTGCGCTTGTCATAGGTGAGGGTAAGAATGCAGATAGGTCATCTCGGGGCAGGTGGTCTCTCTAGGATCCTTGCCCAGAGGGCCTCATCCATTTGGCCCTGCTTCTGTGGCTGTGGGGAATTCCACCTCTGTGGTACTAATCCACAGTCCTCCTGATGAAGTTTCCACCAGTTCAGGTGGAACGGAAAGCCTTAGGGACGTGGGAAATGGCTCGCTTAAAGCGTCACACACACATACGCCTCTTTACCCTGAAAAGCAATGAAGAATCAATAGCAAGCTTAATTCAGACTGGGGCTGTATTTTGTATTTAGTTTTGCATGCAATCTTCCATGCCTTAGATCCACCCTCCTTGGGTTGTGATGCTAGTGAGAAGAGGTATTTTGGAGACACATTGTGAATGCATGGACAGATCTGAGAGATCTGCAAGCCATGGGGGCTGAATCCACCCCCTGTTCTGCAAGGAATGGCCAACCCCATTCCTCAGCCCCCATGGAACAATCAGGTGGCAGCTCTGTAAGGGGAACCTCACAGAAATTCCAGTCCCTTGTGTGGGTTTTCCATGTTTGGAAATGAGCTGGGCCTCTTATTCTTCAAGTCTGGCAATACTATAATGATAATGCTTAATGCAGAGCCTGGAAATGCCGCTTAGATGAGTCCGGCCTGCCAGAATCTGAAGACATAATTCTATTTAAAGGCCTTTAGCTATGTGAGTACCAGTCAGCTCCAAATAGTTCTCTGCCATCTGGGGATATTGCTAGATTCAGTTGGGCATATAAAAGTTTCAATCATTAGTGAATGACATGTAGGTCACATCATCTAAGCCAGCACAAGAGAGAGAGATGTCTTCATGTAATGATGTTGTTTGGGAATGGGGGCCAAGGGTAGCTAAAGGCTAAGTCTGAACTCTGCCGAATAAAAGATAAAAAGCTCTGTAGCAGCCAAACTCCATAAACTCATGGAGGCTCTGGTGCCAGAACTGTGGATATCAGAGACTGATGATCTGAGCCCTTAGCTATCAACTTAGAGTCACGGAGGATATTTCACACAAAAAGAAAGGGAAAGTGAATTGTTCCTTGTGGAAATATTGTGCTTAATAGTTCAAAGCAGGCACACCATTTAGAGTCTCCAATCATAAACAATGGGCCAAATTCATTCATAATATAACTTCACGGACATCAATCTGGTTGGATCGGGGTGAATGTGGCTCAATATGCTTTGCCATTTCATTCTAAGGATAGCAGTGTTAAGAGCTTATTGTACATAGACTGCGACCTTTTTCTGGAAAATGATTTTTTTTAAAATAAGAAAACTTATAGCCGTTTAAAAAAATGTTTTTCTCAACTGTTCTGTCTAGAAGATGAATGTTAATATTATTCTGATTCTGAAATGCTAATAATTTCTGGACAGATGACATGAATGGCTGATATTTAAATAGCCAGTGGCAGGAAGGACAGTTTTGTGGTTATGATGCAGCAGTCAGACTCAGAAGAACTGGATACAAATCCTGTGTGACCTTGGGAGAGTCACAATCTTTAAATGCCACCATGAGGATGATGACGCTACCCTACTTCACAGCTGTTTTGGGAAGATACACGTATTAATGTCTGTGTGCTGGCCACACACTAAGTTACAGGGGCAGTATAAGAGGTCTGGACAGAGATTCAGTCTATTGATGACAAATAATCACAACAAATCATAACAGCTTGCACTTTTATAGTGTCTTTCATTATAGGTTCTAAAAGCTTCAATAATAATTAATTCTCATAATACCCCCAAGATTACGAAATACACACTACATATAAGTTAACCAAGGCCGGGACAGGTTGTGACTTGACTAAGGCAATCAATCAGGGGCAGAATCAGGAGCAAAACCCAGAAGACCCTTGCCTAGATACTAGATAACCTCTCTTTAAGGACCAGCTCTGTTGTCAGTTACACCACAATTTGGCCCCAGGAGCCTAGTTAAGACAAGTGCTCTGACTTCATGTAAAGCCACATACTATGCCGTAAAGCTGTAAAGCATAACATTATCTAATTTAGATTTTATTACATCTCAGTTTTAAAGATTTGCTCTATTATTTTATGGAGATTCCAAATTAATCCATACTTTAGTGACTATGCATAATTATTTTCTTCTATCACCTAATATAGCTTAGTGCACCAGAGAAAAGGAAAGGTAATTAATTGTTTTCTTATATCAACTGGTCATTGAAGATACATAGGAAAGCTATGCCAGAATGAAGTCACAGGATTAAAAAAAAAAATACAAATATTTATGGGAGTAGGTGGTGACCTGGAAAAAATTAGAGAAGAAAAGAATTTATTAAAATGTCATTAGATTTCTCAAGAAAATTCAGTATTTTAAAGAGCATGTAAAAATATCGAGAGCTGCTGAAGTCTCTTTAGACTCAAGTGACAGTAAATCAGCATATTAATAACTACCTCCAAATTGCTGATCCTTGCCTTTCACTTTCAATCTTTTTGACCCTTACCATCTCTCAACACTAGCAGTCGAAAATGATACTGAGAGATTCCCATTCTCAATTGTGAAAGCAAAGGGGCAGAGGTTGCTTTCCTCTATGATAAGGCATGGTAATTGTCCTCTGCTGGGAAGGTTAAACAAGTAATAGACGTTGATGCCTAAGGTTTGTACAGCCTATCTTCATCAAGGACACCAAAATTACTTACATAAAGTTGCGATAATGTCCCATCTTAAGTATAATTGAGGCAAAGTAAATATTTAAAATTTCTCTTTAGGAGTGTTATGACGGCTAGCATCTCCAGGAGATGAACAATATGCTATATGCTACAGGAACTATGCTCCAGCATTTACAATTGCATAATTTAAAAACATGCAGCAATATTTATTATTATATGACAAAATATCACAATTAATTATATTAACACGGACATGATTTCCAAATAGAGACAGATTTTAAAATAGGCATTCTATGTCCCAATGCTCTTGTAGTCTAACTCCCTGATCCTACAAACATGTACACATATGCTTAATTTTAAGTACGCGATTAGTCCACTGAGCTAAATGTGACCATTCACATGCTTAACTTTAAGCATGTATCTAAGTGTGCATGAGATCAGGGCCTATATTAGACATAGAACATGGAGCTCAGAGAACTTGGTGATAAAGGTAAAGTGTGGGCAAAGGAAAATAAGGTAGTAGAATAAATAATAATGCAAATCATATTATACAGCATGCATATCTAATAAGTGAAATATTTTAAAGAGAGACTAATGGCACAGGAGAGGAGGAATACATAGCACAAGAAAAAGCTGGGTGAAAAAAATGGGCTTTTAACAGAGACTTGGAGAAGGAGACAGGGACACTTGGAGCACAAGAAGAGTGATGTCATTCCATGCATAGGGAACAGAACAGAAAAAACCCGGAGACAAGAGTGAGACAAGAAGTGAAAGGGAACAAGCAAAGTGGCCCAGCCATAGGAGAGTGCTTAGAAATAGGCCATGGAGGGGTGAGAGGCAAAAGAAAAGGAATAGAGTGTTAAGGCTGATGTTATTTGCAGAGTGGAGAAAACAACAGGAAATAAAGTCAGGATGGCTGCAGGAATCCAATTATAAGGTAACTTATGGAAATATGCAACTCATTTTTGCACATTGCAAACATCTTCCCTAGTTAAGTTATTGATGTCCTCCAAGATAAAAAAAAACACTTCCAAATGCAGATCAAAGCATGGTGAATAAAGCTAGATCAAGACATTTTAAACTGATACTCAGGGCAATGGGGAGCAAGTAAAAGATTATGGCATTCCATTCTTCTTTTAGTCTAACAATTTAGGATGTGGACTCTGCTCCCTTTCTGTGCTTTAGGCACCTTTATGTCTACACATCATGGAAAGAGAATGGTCAGGAGGGGTTCTATGGTGGAAAGACAAAGATTGTCTGGGAACCCATAAGGGGGGAAGGAAGTTGCAGAAGGGTAGGGAAGTGTCCATCCAAGTATAATTTTTGGATGGTATTATTTAGACCACCCAAGAAATTATATGTGGATGAACACTTCCCAACCCTTCTATAAATTCCTTCCCCCTTTACAGACTCCCAGAGAGTTTTTGTTTATCCAGTTTAAATAATGTTTAAATACCACCCTTAAAGGCCAAATCTTCAGCTAATTTAAAACTGTTCCTGAAATTTGTACATACCAATACTGAACATGCAGATACTAATCTGGCATGCATGGACTCAGTAGCCTTACCTGTGGGACGAGGTGAATGAAGTAATGGGGGCACACAAAAGGCACTCACTATTTTGGGAATGCAAAACGAAAGGCCACTTCTGAAAAATTGGCCCCAGTAAACTCCATTTGTATCTAGAAATCAGATTTTGTCCAAGTGGTTTGATTTAAGCAGAGTCTGCTGGAATTCACACAATCATAGTAGATAACTAATTTTCATTCAATGCTTCATATTTTCAAAAGCCACTGTCAGTGCATGTCATACCACAAATACATGACTTTTTCTTTAATTTTATTTGAATTATCATCCAAAACATGAATTGATTTATTTGATCTCCCAAAGCCTTGTTTTCAGACTTCAGTCACAGGCAACAATATGATTTGTGCTACATGCTGACATATATATGCAACTTTCGAGCAGAACAGCATGAGCCGCTAAAATAAATTAAACAATAAACCAGTAATTGCTTGTTAGGGCACTTTAATTGACTCATAAGTACCATATGTGAAGCAGGAAGGCTGCAGGAACCCAATTATAGGTTAGCTTACAGAAATAAGCAAGTCATTTTGGCAGGTTGCAAACATACGCCCTAGTTAAGTTATTGGTGTCCTTTAAAGGAAAAGGATTTTCAAATTCAAACACATCTTAGACACCTTTGATAAACACAATGGATCAAATTTATCCCTGGTGTAACTCCGGTGAGGTTGATTAATAAAAATATTTGTCTTCAATGGTGCTAAATTAGGATATATTTGGCCCATGTGTGCTTTCCATTAGGCCAGAGATACATTTTTCCCATAATCCTCAGTTCTCTCATTAAACTTCTAAATAAAATGTTCACATGAAGTAATTTCTGCTACGTCAACACTCCACGTTTTATGAGTGGGACCAAAGGGCAGTTGTGGTCCATTTGTAGCCTCATGAATTGAGGAAATATAAACAAAATATAATTTTCACCCAACAGTAATTTATGAGTCTGTACTACATAGCATTTGTAAATGGATATGAACAAACATTGCTAATATTAAGACACTGCCAAACAAAGTGTGACAAATTATCACCTTGATTCCCATATCCCCAGCTACGTCACTGCCTAATAGGCCTTGTTTGAACTACTGTGCAGGAGTCAAGTAAATCCCTCATATGAATTATAGCTCAACCTGATTTCTTTCAAACTCACTAGCAGATCTCATATATTTGTCTATTGTCTCTCACCAAAGCATAAATTATACCAACACTCCGATCTCACATATTTTTAAAGTAAATACCATAGAAAAGACAGGCTGCTTTATATTTGAACTTCTACTTAAAACTAAATTTAGATGCTGTTTAGATGCTCCCAATTTACATTTTGAAGTAAAGCTCAAAGCAGCCCAGATGCTTTTAAATTATTATTGAATGAAGCACTAGGGCTAGAAGAGAAATGAAGCATTTCCTTTTGAACTCTGGCTAGTCATTCTCATCACTGCCACTAAACAGGACTGAATTGGAAACAGAGATGAGTTCGACATTCTGGAGCAAGTTCTTTACTGTCATAATTTAATGTATCTCTATCGACTTCAATATAAAACACAGTGACTGGTACAGAAAAGGTAAACCAGGCACTCCCATATTTCTTCTCTCATAACATTAGAACAAGATGACGGTCAATTAAACTAATAGCAAAGGAAGTTAAAATTGATTAAAAAGTACTTTTTTTATAAAAGGAACTCACTGTTATAGGATATCAGTGGCCAAGAACACAGTAAGACTCCAAAAGGATTGTACATTTACATGAATAATAAGAGTATCCGCATTACAGTTACATTAGACAGACTATTCGCCCTTTGCTTCAGGGCATATGCAAATCACTAACTAAATAAAGTTAGGAAGAAATTTCCCTTATGCCCAGATTATTCCATGATAGAGCGCCTTGCCCCTTCCATTTGCTAATGGGGCAGTATCAAGAGACAGGATACCAAACTACAGCAACTAATGGTTTGATTTAGTATGTTCCTGTGTTTTATTTACACATACAACTAAAATGTGTGCCATAATCTAAACTTGTGGCTTCTGGAAACTATATTCTTTACATCACAATTATTTCTAGTTAAATGTGAGTTTCAGAAATTCCTTCTATAAACTTTAATATGGTAGAATCAAGGGTTTTATGTACACCTCTACCCTGATATAACACGACCTGATATAACACAAATTCGGATATAACGCGGTGAAGCAGTGCTCTGGGGAGGCGGGGCTGCACACTCTGGTGAATCAAAGCAAGTTCGATATAACGCGGTTTCACCTATAACGCGGTAAGATTTTTTGGCTCCCAAGAACAGCATTATATCGAGGTAGAGGTGTATTTAACATACAGAGATGCCTAACAAATCTTTAGAGGAACATCACTGTTTTATATGGCTACTGCAAAAGCATATATTTTTCATACTTTATATGTTGGGCTCAATCCGGGGCTCAAAAGCAGACTGCACACTGAAGCTCCATTATGTCAGAGTTACACAAGCCGAGGCTTGCAGGATTAGGTCCACCTGTCCCAATTCAGGAAAGCAGCAATTGGAAATAAAAAAGCAATATATAACCAATAGAAGAGAAGGGGAAATGGCAATCAATATAAATTAGACGTTATGAAGTGTAGAACATTGATTAGGAAACCTAAAGACAATAGAGAAAAATCCATGGCTGGCAGGGCTAAGAACAACAAGGAGATTGTAAAAGGTTTTAGGAACAAAAGAAATCATAGCAATAATATAGACCCTCACTAGATGGAGACTGTAAAATTGTTAATGATGCAGGGGAAAAAGCAGAAGTGTTCAATAAATATTTCTGTTCTGTGTTTGGAAAAAAGAATGATGTACTTACATCACATGAGGATGAAGAAGTACTTTTCAATCCACTAGAAGCTAAAGAGAATGTTAAACAATCTACTACGGATAAACTTTGTAAAGTGTCCAAACTTGAATAACTTATAGCCAAGAGTCCTAACAGAATTGACCAAGGAGATCTCTGGCCCACTGGTATTAATTTTTAATAAATCTTGGAATAGTGAGGAAATTCCAGAAGGCTGAAAGAGTGTTAATATATTCAAAAAGGGCAAGTGGGATGACACGGATATACACCAGTTAGCCTGACATCAATCCCAGACAAAATAATGGGAAACTTGATACGAGATTCAATTGATAAAGAATTAAAGGATAGGAATAGAAATAATGCCAGCCAACATGGTTTTATTGAAAAATAGGTCTTGAAATAAACCTTATTTCATTCTTTGATGAAATTACAAGTTTGGTTGATACAGGTAACTGCATAGATGTTATATTCCTAAACTCTTGTAAGGCTTTTGACTTAATACCAGATAACATTCTGATTACAAATTTAGCACTATATCAAGAAAGCAGATATTAAATAGATTAAGAAATGGCTAACTGACAGATCTCAAAACATAGTTGTCAATAGGGAATCATCATTCAGTGGGGCTGTTTATAATGGAGTTCCACATAGACTGGTACTAGGCCTTATGCTATTCAACATTTTCATCAATCACTGCTCATTAAATGTGTAGGCAACACGAAGATTGGTAGAGTAGTAAATTTCACTGAGGTCAGGGAAGTCATACAGAGACAGCTTGGTAACTTGGGCCTGTTCAAACAAAAAGTGTTTTAATTCAGCCAAATGCTGCGCTGTTTATCTAGGAACAAGGAATGCAGGCCATACCTGAAGAATGGGGGACTGTATCCTGGAAAGCAGTGACTGTGAAAAGGAATTAGAGGTCACAGTTGACAAGCAACTCAGAGAGATGCTGTGGCAATAAGGGCTAACGTGATAAACAGGAGAGCAGTCAGTAGCAGTATGAGGGTGATTTAACCTCTGCATACGGCATCCATGAGACCAATAGTGGAATACTTCATACAGTTCTGGTGTCCGCAGTTTTAAAAGGATGTTGAAAAATAAGAGAGAGTGCAGAAAAGACCCACAGATATGATTCAAGGGCTGGAGAAAATGTCTTACAGTGAGACACTTAAAGAGCTCAGCCTCTTAAATTTATCAAAAGGCAGATTGAGAGGTGACTTGATTACAGTGGACAAATATTTTCATGGGGAAAAAATACTGGGTATTTTTTATATAAATATATAACATATTTATAATATTTATTTATAAATTTTTATATATAAAGGGCTCTTTAATATAGGGGAGAAAGACTTAACAAGAACCAATGGCTGGCAGCTGAAGCCAGATAAATTCAAATTAGAAATAAGACTTAAAACAACAACAACAGCAGCAGTGAAGTGATTAACCATTGGAACAAGCTACCAAGGGAAGTGGTAGATTCTCCATCTCTTGATGTCTTCATTTCAAGACAGGATGCCTTTCTGGAAGATGTACTTTAGCCAAAATATAAGTGATGCTTTAGTCAAACACAAGTTATTGGGCTCAACACAGGGATAACTGGGAGAATTTTAATGACCTGTGAGATAGAAATTAGATTAGATGATCTAATTTCCCTTCTGGCCTTAATCTCTATGAATCTGTGAAAAATTAGAGCCAGCGCATAATGAGAATTGAACTATTTTTAACATGACTGCTTAGTTTATTATTGTTCAGAAAAATCTATATTCCATGTTAGATAATTATTCTCATTATCTCTCAATGTAGCAGTAACTAGGTAACAAATGAGCTGTGAAAACAGATTTTGGAGATCATTTGGCTTTTTTAAAAATTGAAAATAACTTTAAAGATCCACAATATTGACCGTTTCTAAGAATAGATTCATAAATCATCAGGATGATCTCATTTATTTTCCATACTGAACTGCTTCCTTTTCTAGGTGTATTTTCTCCAGATTACCCAGTTAGTAACATTTATTCTACTCCATTAGTTTAATGTGGGGGTACATAGTATTCTCAGGGTGCCATGCAATCTGCAGTCATGGAAGGCTTATTTGTAAACCACCAGTATAGAAAGGCAAGGTGTCTAGGGTGCCAATCTGGCAAAGATTTACAGATGTGCTTAATTTTACTACTGTGATTAGTCCCCCTGAACTCAATAGAACCATTCATGATAGTAAAGTTAAGCACATGTGTAAGTGTCTGCAGAATCATGACAGAGTAGGACATTACAATACAATGATTAAAAGATAGAAGAAAAGGAACAAATAGCGTTGGGATGGAGATTAGTGATGGAAGGCTACTTAGAAATACTGAAGCAGGTTTTAAACTGATTCTCACATCACCAGTGTTTCCTACCTATTTTTAGATGTCACTGGCATCAATTGACTGTGAAGGAATAAAGGGTGATTTCTTGATGCACAGGTAGAACGGCTGTCCCAGGTGCAGAGGACAACATAAGAAATGCACACTTATCACACGTTTAGACTCTTCATACTTTTAAGATTCTGGGTGCTACAGCAACAAAAGGATTTAGATACCTAACTGCCACTTTAGGCATCTAAGTCCAACATTCGGGTCCTAAAAAACCCAGCTCAGCTTCTCTCTAACCCTGTAGGCACCTAAAGGTCCCATAGCACCTAAATTTCAGCTAGAAATGCCCCATTGTGCCTAAATTTCTGCCGTGGGGCATGCACACAGCTACCTACATCCCAACACCCAGATGTCCAGTTCACACCTTAGCCCTAATGGGATCCTCCAGTAGTTCTGCTCACCAGATTGGGCCACAGAAGGTGGTGGCAGTTGTAGTCCTCCCCCCTTATAACGTTTAAAATGTTTAATGTGGTTAAAGCAGTCACGCA
Organism: Trachemys scripta elegans; assembly: GCF_013100865.1. Lineage (NCBI taxonomy): Eukaryota > Metazoa > Chordata > Testudines > Emydidae > Trachemys > Trachemys scripta. The sequence continues at coordinate 17,895,240 of NC_048308.1, read as the reverse complement.
GGTGCTAGGAGACCTGGATTCAAATCCTTCCTCTGCCTGATGTGGACCAAGAACTTGAACCCAGCTCTCTCCCCTTTCAGGTGAGTGCCCTGAGCTATTCTGGGATGGGTTGCTCTCAGTCTCACCCATTAGGGAGAGAAATACATTATTACATTATTTATACACAATGTAATAATCATTCAAGTGGAGATATAAATTTGGGTAAATGCCTGAGCCACTGGGGTTTGGAGCCATTTTCACTCTCTCTCTGGCTCAATGACCATATTTTATACAAAGTGGAACAGCTCCAACAGGAGAGATTGAGACACCCACCACAGAATACTCTTCTGGGTTACACAATCTGTAGAAGCTGTCTCATTCCTTTACCCCACTTTTATTCTAGCCTTATGGTAGGTTTTGAATTTTGTGTTTATTTTCACTATATATTAAAAGGAAAAATCAATGAAAATATGTAAGATGCTTAATGCTAGAAATCATAGTGCAGTCTTCTCAGAAAATGAATGAAAACACAAAAGTGGGTTTCTTTTTTCCTCTTTCTGTGATCTATGTTTGACTAAGAACACTAGAGTTCAAATAACTAGCAAAACCGACCAGCACGTTAAGTATCTATTTAGGACAGATTATTTATTGCAATGCTTGAACATAAACAAAGACAGGCTGTCTCTCACACACACACACACACACACACACATAGATTGCATAGGGAGATTAAGAGGATTCAATATATCATGTAACACGAGTGTCAGAAAATAAAAAAAACACTCACTGAGTCAAATTAGAAAATCAATTTGCACAATACTTTTGAAGGGATTGATCCTGGTCTGACTGAGGACAGAGGGAGTTTTGCCACTGACTTAGGTGAGTAAAGAACCTGGCCTAAAAATATTACAGGCCTAATCCAACTTCCATTAAAGTCAGTGAGAAGAGTCCCATTAATTTCCATGTTAATTGAACTGGAGGTCGATGAATGGCACCTGTCTCATAAATAGACCTAATTAAACAACTTGAGGAGGGATGTTTGGCAGCAGGTGAGAAGTGCACATCACATCAAAAGAAGGGTTGGAGGTTGCAACCTCACCATTGCATTTACACTACCCTGGAGCCCCTGTGCGCTGGTCTGGTTTCCTGTCAGGACAGACTGCTTATACCCTAAAGGGCCTTTACAACATTTTGGTATAGCCAGGGTACAGGGAAGTTTTGGCTACAGTCCCCTACACTGGCCACAGGAGGGAGAGAGAGACAGCATATGAACTGTTACACTAGCTCTACAAGCTCCTGAGGATTTTCTTGTACTAAGGAGGTTCTTGTGCTTTTTACTATGCTGGTTCTAATACAGTTAAGGACCAGAACACTTATATCAATCACTTCTACAGCTACTTGAAATATTCACAACAAATCCCCAAACCACATGAAAATTTTATTATACAGCCTGAACATAGAGTCCTATAAAAGATTTGCTAAGGTCAAAACTCTTGAGTGAACTGCAGACTAATTTCTGGCTTTGCCTCAAAATGAGCTATTATAATAAAGTTACAAGGCCTGATACAAGGGCTGGGCCAAATCTGAGTGGTGTTGCAACCCCATACACCATGTCACAATGCCACTCACTCAAATTTGGCCCAGACATCCCTGTCACGAAGGAGGGGCAGCCGAACTAAATTTGAGTGACATGAGGGAAGGAGCACTGAAGTGCTGCATAAGGTGGCAGGGGGTGTTGAGCAGCCTCTGAGGAGGAGGAAAATAGGGGGAAGGAATTGTGAGCGTGATCAAAGGAAAAGATAATCTCATAGGGAGGGAGGTATAAAAGTGAAAGGAGAGAGGAGGAGAATAGTCCACAATAATCAGACAGCATGAGCCTAAGGAGCTGTGGGGTTACAACATTAGGAGGGCAGGATGAGGATGAAACACAGGAAATGAGGAAAAAATATGTATCC